>NW_026942775.1:0-36988 GCF_024139115.2 Armigeres subalbatus | reverse complement strand
CAAATCGGTTGAGAATAAGTGCCCGAAAAATGAGTGACATTTTTTACACGATTTTTTCGTATGATTTTGTGTTTTGGCCATAACTTTTGATCCCATAGTCCGATCTGGCCAATTTCAAATAGGAATCAATGGGACAGGATTCTGCGTCGAATGCAACTTGTTGCGAGCAAATCGGTTGAGGATAAGTGCCCGAAAAATGAGTGACATTTTTTACGCGGTTTTTTCATAGGATTTTGTATTTTGGCCATAACTTTCGACCCCATAGTCCGATCTGGCCAATTTCAAATAGGAAACAATGGGACAGGATTCTGCGTCGAATGCAACTTGTTGCGAGCAAATCGGTTGAGGATAAGTGCCCGAAAAATGAGTGACATTTTTTACGCGATTTTTTCGTATGATTTTGTATTTTGGCCATAACTTTCGATCCCATAGTCCGATCTGGCCAATTTCAAATAGGAATCAATGGGACAGGATTCTGCGTCGAATGCAACTTGTTGCGAGCAAATCTGTTGAGGAAAAGTGTCCGAAAAATGAGTGACATTTTTACGCAATTTTTCAAATGAATTTGTATTTTGGCCATAACTCTCGATCCCATAGTTCGATCTGGCCAATTTCAAATAGGAAACAATGGGACAGGATTCTGCGTCGAATGCAACTTGTTGCGAGCAAATCGGTTGAGGATAAGTGCCCGAAAAATGAGTGACATTTTGTTGAGTAGTTTTGCGCGCACACACACACACATACACACACACATACACACACACACACACACACACACACACACACACACACAGACATCACCTCGATTCGTCGAACTGAGTCGATTGGTATATAACACTATGGGTCTCCGGGCCTTCTATAAAAAGTTTGTTTTTGGAGCGATCATATAGCCTTTACCGTATACTTAGTATACGAGAAAGGCAAAAACATTGAGACAAAGTCCTTCTTCAATTAAATAATCACCGCCAGATTGCGGCCTGCCACCATCAGATCGTCCACGTGCATAATAAGTACAAATTCATCTCCATCTTCTAGCTTTGTGTACAAGCAGTAGACGTGTTTTGACCTTTTAAAACCCATGTTCAGAATTACTACGGTTGACCGGTCGTCCCAGCACCTTGGCGACTGTTTCGACCCGTACAGGGATTTCAACAATCGGCAGACTTGACCAGCTTGCGCTGACACGCCATCCGGAACTTTTATGTAGATGGTTTCCTTCAAGGAACCGTGCAGAAATGAATCATTTGTTTCAGAAACTGCATAAGTCCATTTTACACTATTTCGAGAAAACAACAAAAACTGTTTTCTGAACAAATTTGCACCGAATCTTCCGATTTCTTTGATACAGATCAATAGTTTTTGGCAAAAATCAACACCCTGGGGCATTTTCAGTGCAAAAAATCTAAGCAGTACTCCACAATTGCTCTTCAAAGTACGTGGACATATGTAGTTTCTCAAACAAACGAAAAAAAAAATCCATACATTCCTGAACAAAATTTTTTTTTTCGTATTTTTTTGCCAGAATACGTATTTTTGGACTAGGATTCAGAATATATAAAAATCTCATTTTGGCCAAAAATGTTACATATGCAGTTTCTCAAACAAACGGTTCAAATGTTGTGCGCACATCCATTTGGTGAAAATAGTATTTCCGGTGCACACCAACTGCCATAGCAACGGTTCGAATAGTGGCCAATCTGGTTCGAATAATAGTCTTGCTTCTTCTACAAGGCGGGTTTTATAGCGAACCGGTTGACCATTTTCATTTTTCTTCAGTCGGAACAGCTATTTGGATTTTAGTGGCTTAGTATTTTTCGGACAGTCCCAGACTTTATTTTTCTCCAAAGACTCCAATTCGCTTGCAACAGAACGCATCTAGGTGTCTCTGTCATCTCGAATGGCAATCTGACCAAACATACCAGAAACATCTGGAGACAATGGAACACCAGAAATTGTGCGAGCTGACGAAATGGTGATCTATTTCGGTTGCCTACACTGCAAGAGTTATCAAGCGATCCTTAGAGTCATTGTTGTCTAGTGGGATCAAAGGTGGAATGGGCCGAGGCTTGGATTTTAGAATTTTGATTAGCTTCCAGAACGGCTTAGCATGGTCTGGGAGAGCGCAGATTTTCCCGAGCACCACAAGTCAGACAAAAAGTGTTGCAGCAACGTAATTGTGACTTAATCCGGTCACATAAGAGTTGTGGTAACCTATATGGGAGATAACTGCTTGGTTTATTGGAAAAATCCCTGTTTTTGAGGTCCACCATTCTGGCCTGGATAATTTTGATCAAGCGATTGCACCCGGGGTCTTAAGCGCAGGCAGCCCAGTACCGATGTCTTAGGAAGACACCAGATACCGCCGAGCCGCAAGTTGACTGAAAATCGAAGTCAGCTGCTCCGGGCCCCGGGGTGTAGAGCGGAGCAAAATCCTCCGGTGGTAGAGGGTGCTCATCTTGCTGCTGGTGGAATCCTGGGGAAGGGAGCGGCGGCCATTCGCTAATGGACGGGCTGGATGTTGTTTTGCTTGACTTCCGGTGGAACAGAGGCAGCAGCAGCTGCGAGTCTTCTTTGCGGTTGCAGCGGCGGAAAGACCGGGATCGGCCGCCGCAAAAGCGGGATTGTCGGGAAGTTTCGTTCGTCGAGTAATGAGGGCGAGCTTCGGCCTGGGCGATTTTTTTTAGAAGCTTTCTTGCGGATTTCGCAGAACTCCGCGCGTTTCGGGCAGGCCTTCGTGGTGGGTCGATGCTTTTCCCCATAGTTGGCACATTTGGGGTCAGCCTCTTCCATTTGCTCGCACTCGTCGATGCCGTGCTCTCCGCCGCACCGGGTGCATCGTGCGTTCATGAAGCAGTTCCGCGTGCCGTGGCCGAAGCGGAAACAGTTCATGCACTGCGTCATGTCACGATGCACGGGCTTGGACTTTGTGCTGTGGCGGTGCGTTTTAGTACCGTGCTCCAGGAGCACCAGCTACAGCTGATCACGGTAGGCCCGGGAAGTGTCATGCCGGCGGATTTTGTAAATGTTGGTCGACTTCAGACCATTTTCCTCCAGAGCTTCCTACAGCTCCTTTTCGTCCACGTCGTCGAGGCCACGGAGCACGACTTTGAGGGGTTTGCTGCCCGGAACGTCGTGGGGTCGTGGGTGTAAAACTGGAACCGTTTCGCATTCAGGTACTCCAGCACCTTGTCGAAGTGAGTCCTTCCCTCGGTCATTAGTTAGACTCCTTCGACGCACAGTCAAAAGGTGCACTTTAGACCCCGATCAGTTTCCGGAGGTCGGGGCGAAGGTCCGACGGGTCCCCTTTCACGAAAATCAGCGGGCACTTCTCCTTCCGCTCTGGTGATTTATCGTGGAACAGAGGGTGTTGCTTCTTCCATTTTTTCATGGTACCCAGCATATTGCCAGCGTCACCATACTTGAACGAGGAGTACTTGTTGCTCAAGAGACGTAACGAAAACGCGAAAACGTAACACAGCGAACGAGCAACAAAAAAACATAAAAACTAACAACGCTGACGGACAGCTCTGACGCTGAAGGGATCGCTACCGACGCCATAATTTCCACTTTCAATTTGAAGAAAATTCGTCTCAAATCAACTCTCTTTCGTTCAAAATGGGCTTTGAAGAAATTTCATCCTAATTCAATTATTTTCCGTTTCAAATGGTTGTTTTGAGAAGAATCGATTTAAGTTTCTTGAACTTTACATAATTTTTAGTTGAAATTTGCGTTTGCGTTATGTATAAAACCTAATATTAACATGATATTACGGTTCTCATTGCACTAAGAGGTTTTACGTAGTTTACGTCGCGTTGTCGCCCCTTTTATGCACATCAATACTCGAAATAAACTGAACCGTAGGATGCAAAAAAATACTTTTTTCCTCCAAATTGAACCACCTTTTGCTAGAAGTCCTGTCACTGAGCTTCAGCGTTCCCCGGTGTTGGTTACAGGGTATTGATTTTTACGATGACTAACTACACAATGCCCCATCAGCCACAGGCGATGCGAAATTAGTTCTCTGGAGGCAGCCTCAGCCAGTCAGCAGCAGCAGCAGTAGTGTGTGGTAACCGTAACACTGAATGGCCATGTCTATTGTTCGTCCTTGCCGTTCCCGTTTATAATTTGAATATTTATAATTTGCTTCCCCTGCAGCCGACGAGACTATACTGGATGGCAGTTTCAGTGTTGCGTTCCAAGCTATACATGGAAGGATCCTGTACCGTCGTCAGATCCGTTGTCGCCGATGTCGGGGGAAATGCATGCGGCAAAGTTTCGGTCTTTTTGGCGAATTGGGACCAACTCGGCATGGTTCTCAAATTTCAACCGAACCGCCATTCAAGGAAAGTAAGCCCAGGGCAGGGCTCTCGCTTCAGCTGACCCACTGTAGTGCTGGAACACATGTTCGACAAAGGCCAACTTTCGGCACCGTTTTACATAATATGCTAATCAGTGCGGTAGGTCAGAGTCATCACCAACATCAGCATCATCGCCACTGCCGTCGTCGTCCAGCCGCCCTTTCTCTGCGGTCGAAAGTTTTCTGTGTTCTACGGTTTTCAATTTGCATTTCGATATCCTGGGAAGCCACCCCGAGACGACCTCGAGACGAGCTCATTCATCTCGTCTTGTTTCGCTTCGGCTTGGATTCATATTGATTAATTGGATATGTAGGTGAATGCGTACATGTCCAATTGGTATTAATAGAAGTGAAAATCGATGATGCACCTTAAATATTTTTGAAAAAAAAAGATAAACATCCTTACTTGAAATAAGTTGACTAAATTCTAACTTTAGTTTTTTTACATAATTAAGATAAAGATATGTTTTGACTCAGCAGCATCTGACTTTCTGACATTGCTTTCATGAAAATGAGCTTATTAAGAAAAGGTTAATCCATATTTTTCCGTTAGATTTCTTATGATTTGGTAGATTGTTGTGATTGTGATTGTCTCAAATTTTGGAAGAATCCTTAAAATAATATCGTGACGTTTGATAGATCGAGTAGTTATTTCCAAAGCAATAAAAATGCAGATTATACTTAGGGTGCTTACCCAATCACTTTTATTCCCTCACTTCAACTAGTAACAGACACACTTTCATACGCTCTCATAGTTTCCACTGATGTGCCATCAATTATGTCGAATGCGTGTTCTTGTTAGGCCCCTTCATTGATGTACTGACAGCTGCTGTTGCCTACTGTCATGTCAGAAGTATAAACGGTTCAAGGATCCGCCCGAGCAGTTTCCAACTGTATCGAATGACTCTTCCCGAATCGGTCCACTGCCACATCGCACAGTTTGATCCACTGCCACTTTTTATACAACTATAAGACGAAAGGGACGGTTGTTGTGTGTTAGAAGGATATTAGAGGTTATTACTGGCAGCGGACGTGGCTGAAATAAGGATCAACCCAAACGATGAAACGCTGGAACCAACCGTCAGCTACTTGACGGACGTTAATGGAAAATTGTGGTTTTTGGAAAAGTGCTCCACGGCACGAGGCAGCGCACATTTGATCAGGTTGCGAACGCGGAGCGGAGAAAATTTCCCTGAAAGTGATTTCGTGCTAATGGGATTGAAACTATGGAAGGCTCTTAGGATATTGATTGCAAACCGCCGCGCTTCCTCACCAGGCCATATTTAACTTTCGATTAGAGTCGTTATGATTTTGAAACTCAAACAAGCCCATTAGAGAACGCGTTGACTCTATAACTAGCTGAACCGCAACGAATGCATTATTAAGTCACTTTCGAATCATTCACACCCGATTGCATTGTGATGCAAATTTGTTGATTTTTTTTTACCCAAACTGGTCAATCGAAAAGAAATATCATAAATTATCGAACTAATCGAATTATGTTGGCTACAAGATTACAAAATCAAACCTTGTTCGGAGCGCACCAAAGGGCTTGGGATAGTTTGGTTTTTATTGATGCTCGATTCACAGCTAGTGGTCCAGATTTTTTTTTCCCTTAACTGCACCGTTTCACATCATACTGCGAGGTGGTTGAACTCGTTTTCGATTAGGTTTGAATTTATTATTCGACCAATTAAGGAGCCGTTTGACGTGTCACGTAAGAATGATGGTTTACGCATTTGAAGGCTGTTTGGTAAATAGAAGGTGTGATTTTGATAAAGGTGACTCTAATGGGCCAAAATTGACACTAAATTATGAATATTTTATTTCATGATTGGAATTCACAATTTTCATCATTATTGTATGTTCCATTTGGATTTTGATTTTGTTGTGTTTTCCATATTTTCTCACGATGCCTCTATGCCTTTAGCATGGGGCGATTTGCTAAATTCGTATCAAATACATATATTCCGAACATTGGCATTGAAACGGCCATTATTTGTTACACGTTATTTGTGTAGTTTTTTCCCATAAGTTTTTGAGTATGTTTGCAATCTTGGTCCTCCATACGGAAAACCTATAGAACCTAGAACACCAGTGTTCAGATTGATGTTCGGATTTCGAATCAAAACGGTGCGGCGTGATGGAGTATTTCGTAGATTTTATAGGTTCTGATAGCTGTCATGTTTATTTGCCCCAATTGCTTATGGGTTATTATTTGAGGATTAATAGCAACCTGATTGGAAGTCCAAAATGATAAAGAATGAAAGCTACCATTGCTGGCCACGACCATCTTCTCCATTACTATGGAAGGGAAGGAACCTGTTTGTCCGAATCTATTTGTGCCACAATGACTGATATTCGCCGTTCCAGAAGATCTTCAAATGTAAGTACGTTTGTCTTCTTATATAGTCTTCTTATATATCTTATTCTCTATATTTCTTGTGACTGCCGGTTAACCGAATTTTGATCACTTGTAATAAAACGAGTTCGTACTATTCCCATTTAATTCCACCTCTTGATTGTTACTTTAACATATACGTATTTCGACCTCAACAGTAAGGCCGTCTTCAGTGTCTTCAATTATTTTCACCCATATTCTTGGTTACGTACGAATGCGCTTTCGATCGAAAGTTGAAGCGCATCTCGTTGACGCCAGCAAAATCAAACGGAGAAACGGTTCGAACGAATGCCATTCGTTCGAAAGTATCGTTTGTCCGTAAATAAGAATAAGTACACCAGTCAGCAAAACTGTTCACCAAATTCTGAAAATTCCAACAGTCTGACAGAGTTTTCACAATTTTGAAGAGTTTTGTATCATCGGTAAGGATTGAATCCTGAAGAGAACAAACAAGTCTCTCGCTTATCATCTCTGTATACATAAGGGTCGGATTTAGCTGGACCCCAAGGCCGACAGCTTGTAGGGGTCCCAAAATGTACAAAAAAAGTTGGTTTTGGTACATAAAATTTGTGGGGGCCCGGGGCCTGGGGTCACAGAGCCCCCCGCCCCCCCATAAATCCGGCCCTGGTATACATAGCGATTCCAAGCAACTGCATCAAAATTTAACAAAATTTTTAATTCATGATTTTCTATTGACTTGAAACTTTGCACAGTTTTTCAATTTCATCTAAATCGTCATTTTTCGATATCAAATCTTTTTATTGAGTCACGACTAACTTTTCAAAAGGGTGTATGTGAAAATGGTTCAAAAATATTCAAAGAGCTGCACAGCAAAAACGGAATGTTCGATTGTTATGATTTTTTCAGCAAAGTTAGACAACTAAATGGTGATTCTTAAAAAAATGTACACCGTAAAAAAAAAATTTGTTTTGCTTTAGAAAATATCATTTTTGTCACAAAAACTCAAATATCTCAAAACCCTATCTTTTTACCAACGTAATTTTTTTAGGGAAAACGGTCCATTATATTAGCTATCTACCATAAAAATTTGGTGATGGTAAACTAATAAACAAAAACCCAAATTTATCCCCAAGTGGTGATTATGCCTTTCTCGATTCGATATGTTGGATTCGAATTAATGTTGTAAATGCTGTGCTAATTGCCTACATCTTGGCGGTTAAAATATTTAATGCAACTCTATCACGCTGCTTATAAATTACTCAATAATTGAGTAATTTTTAAGCAATTATTATGAGAGTAATGGATTGCGTCATGGCTAAATTGATTAATGACTTAAAGTGTGCATGTAAAAAGCGTACTTGTTAAAAGAAAAATAGAAATATTATTCAAATCGAATGAGTTATTAGCAAACAAAAACAATAGTGTCCAACTAGGAAAGTTTCTCCGTCGAATGAAACTAGTTGCACTCGAATTGGTCAAGTCCTTCTATATGAAACGTGTTTAACAATAAAAAATTCCCGGGGCTACACACACACACACACACACACAGTCAGACATGTGCTCAGTTTTTCGAGCTGAGTCGATTGGTATATAACACTATGGGTCTCCGAGCCTTCTATCAAAATTTGGCTTTTGGAGTGAAATTATAGCCTTCTGGTACAACTTTGTTGTACGAGAAAGGCAAAAAGTTATGACATTTCAAACATTTCACAATTTTCACATATAGTAAACAAAAAAAAATTTCCGTGTATTTTTTTTTTTTCAAGAATCGCAGTTTGATGCTGATTTTATTGTTAAGGGCCTTGCGTGAGTTAAACAAGTTGTTTTTATGATATTCCATATTTATGTATTCATCGATATTGTGTATATTATATGTATAAATATTATATGTATAAATAAATAAAAATGAATTAACAGATCACAAAAATAATCTTAGATTTGACATTTAATATCAGCACCAGAATATTTTTTTGCAGGGAATGATCGATGAGTCTCTCTACTCGATCTATCATATTATCCTAATTATTAAATTAAATGTGGCAGTTACACAATGTTGTTATAGAAACTCTAAGAGTTTTGGGTTTGAATTTCGGTATGGGTTATGATATCATGAAAACAGTTTATTAATACTTATTTTTTTATTTATTTTTATTCAAATTTTTACAATATCGAACACTTTTGAATTATTATCAGCACAGTTTGAGTATAGTTTTGCTTTAATTTTATTTTCCGACAATGAATGGAATGAAACAGTGAAATTTTGGGTTCCTTGGATCGTTTTCCCGTTATTATATTGCTCGCTGAGCTCTGAAGCCTTTATTTCGTACTCTTCAGTAGTAGTAAAACAAAATGATAATTTGGTTAAATCTTTTTCTTTTCTACGATTCGCCCAATCAAAAAGTTCTTTCGCAGTTTTAATTGGATGCTCACGTTCTTTGGCTAAATTTGCTCTTGTGGCCATGCGCTTTATTGTTCCTCCAATAGCATCACAAGGACCTTTGCCATGTGACGTAGCAAAAAAAATGCCATTTTGCATCAATTCCGTACATTGATTTAAATTGACATAGGCTCGAAAAATTCTTACGATTTTTGTACTGCGACGCTGCTCCATCAGACATGAAATATATCTTTTTGACTACTTTATTCTTATCAACGCGAACTAGTTTACGGATACTGAATCGTGTCTTAAATCTTCGTAAATTATAATAAAACTTAAGTGTTCAATTTGCGCACTTCCATTAAAATAAATAACGAATGGATGAATTGTAGCTTGTTGTACGTTCCAGTGATGGGACTGCACTTCATCTTTCAATACAAAGCTGTAATTTTCAGAAAAATCACAAATGACTAAAATTCACCATTTTGTAATGTATTTTTCGTATTTTTAAAAGTTGGATTGTTCTGTTTTAATGAAATCGTGAGGGATTAAACTTTCTAATTTCAAGCAAAAATATGACATAAACTCATCTACAGGTTTTACAATAGTTTCTAGGTCACACCTATCCGTGGTCACCCATTGTTCAAATGATAACTGATCAATATATTTTTCTTCAAACTCACTCTTTCAAAGTCGTCATCATTAATCGTTTTTGAATTGGTTGACGCTTTCCATCTTTTTTTACTGATACATAATCTTTTTGACCAGGCATAGCTCGACTTACTTCATCATCTTCAAAATATTGAACTACTATTTCTTTTGTCTCATCTGTTAATGCAGTACTAGACCTAGTATTTTTGGTTGAAAGACAGTTATTCTTCAATTGTTTTGCCTCTTTTACTGTATTTCTATTGGTTTTGAACTCATCAATGGCATCCTGAATAGACCACGAACTTGGCAGCATCGACAAAATCAATAATTTTTCTTTCCTTGTTGTGGCTGCATTCGAGAACCTTTCCTTCATATTTATAATTACCTCATCGTAGTCTGTATTTTCCACATCATCAGGTGCTAATTTGAAGAGGTTTCTTCGTACAGCTTCGTTTATTTCACGGTATTTTTCTCCGGGTAATAAACGTAGTCCATCTTACTCCATTTAATCGGAGTCACTTTTATCCCAGCTATGCCCTCGTTAAAGCGTTCGATGTTGACCTTTTGGATACACTCATCTTCCGATTGATTTGTTGAAACAGATTTCGCTGATGGCAAGGATACGGTGGCAAGGCTCTCAGCACTTGATACATCTGGCAATTCCTCAGTTGTTGTCGTTTTCGAACTTCCTGCGTTCTGCTCAACCGATGATATACAGATTGCTCTTTTGTCAACGTTTAGACGACAGGACGTGCAAATGCGTAAATTTGTATTTAATGTGGACATTGGTGCATAACCAGTCGCTTTCAGTTTATCTACTTTTACACTTTTTTCCATCAAACGGCCTACAACAGTTGAGAAAGCGGCTACTCATGTTGTTCGTTATATTCCAATAAACAAAATCACTTTTAAGTTTTTACTGACTAGTTTGGTGTCATTTGCTTGACTGAACAAAAAAATTACCATAAGATCTTTAACAACCTTAGTGGTAGTAATTTTTTTGCTTTTTCGTAAGCATTGTAATGGTATGTACCTATCATGCATTTGTTGTTGTTGAAGATACCCGTTTCCTCCCGATCATAAAGTCTATTCTCTAAGAGGCATATTTTTTGCAAGTAAACTATAGACGTATACGTGTATATAAATCTTTGATTTTGCAGCTTTTGTCTTAGAAATAACATTTCTGATATGTTTCTCATTATCAACAGGTTTCAAAACTATTAAAAGAAATTTTTCGCCAGTCACGTACAATGGAAATTATGACATTATCAATACTTTTGATCACAACACTGGATCGTGTCTAAGTTTCTTATAGATGTTATGAATAATTAAATCAAAATATCATGAAAACAACTTGTTTATATCACGCAAAGCCCTTAACAATAAAATCTGCATCAAACTGCAATTCTCGAAATAACTCACATGGAAAAAAAATTTTGTTTACTAAATGTGAAAATTGTGAAATGTTTGAAATGTCAAATTACGTTGGTAAAAAGATAGGGTTTTGAGATATTTGAGTTTTTGTGACAAAATGTTATTTTAAAGGTAAAAAAAAATTTTTTTTACTGTGCACATTTTCTTAAGAACTATCATTTAGTTGTCTAACTTTGCTGAAAAAATCATAACAATCGAACATTCCGTTTTCGTTGTGCAGCTTTTTAAATATTTTTGAATTATTTTCACATACATCCTTTTGTAAAGTTAGCCGTGACTCAATATAAAGATTTGATATCGAAAAATGACGATTTAGATGAAATTGAAAAACTGTGCAAAGTTTCAGATATTTTCGAAGTGGTCGCTCAGGATCGACTGGCATGCCTCCGTGGAATGCCTCATATACGATATGTAGTATACCGCGAGAGACTTTTTTCGCAAGATGTCATGATAGAGAACTGATTCTGAATAAATGATAAATTTCTTTTAGAAAGCTCCAAATGCGGGGTGCACTAGCTCTGATGATGCGTTTCAACTTGTTCTACACAGCTGTGCAGTAACCAATACGAAATGAGCGAAAACAAAGCGAGAATCGCCATTTTTCTGTGAATGCTTCCAATCCGATTTTGGTTTCCGCACTTGTATACAATTTTGATACATTTGTTATCATGTTATGAGTCGGAACAGTTTTTGCCTCTCTTTTATCGTTGTTCGTTATCTATTGAGAGCAATTTAGATTTCTCAAAAAAGTCGTGTTCAGGTGACTTTTAGAGCTCAAAAAAATGCAACTTTTGATGGGTAAATATGCTCAATATCTTTTTCCGATCAAAAGTTATAATCGTTTTTCTGTCAAAATTACATTTTTTTTCATAAGTTGATATCTTCGGTTAGGGCAGACCAAAAAAATATATTTACACGGCATTTGAAAGAAAAATTAATATTCTTTATTATGTCAAAAAATTAGGGATATGTTATTTTTTTATCTCAAGTTTAATCAATTTTACTAAAATCATGTTTTTTCAAATAAATTAATATAACTCGACAACGGAAGAAGATACAGCCGATATTCTTATAGCAAAACACGCGTTTTGAAAAGCCCCAAATATGACATTCGTGAGAAATGAAAAATAAAAAATCTACAGCTTGAACATTTTTTATAAATTTTATCATTATTGTATTGCAAGATTTACAAAAGATGCATTTTCGGTGTGAAGCATACTTTTAAGAAACAAAAATTTGTTCTACAAAGTTGTTCTGGATACTTGGCCCTTATTATAGAGTTACCGAAAAATAGGGTGGGCCATTTTATAAAAATGTGAAATTTTATTTTTTTTAATTTTGCGGAATATTGACATAAAATGTTCTACAAAGTTGTAGCGCAGCTTTTTTCAATCAACTTGCTATATAAACTTTTTATGTAGCTCTTAAACTCACTTGTTTAGAGTAATTTTACTTACCAGGATTAGGGTGTCCCTCAAAAAACAATATTTATGATCTGCTCATTTCATTTTTTATTTTTCACGGATATCACCTTCTGAAGACTTTTGGGGCTTTTTAAAACGCGTGTTTTGCTATAAGAATATCGTCTGTATCTTCTTTTATTGCCGAGTTATATCAATTTATTTTAAAAAACATGATTTTAGTAAAATTGGTGAAACTTGAGATAAAAAAATAACATATCCCTATTTTTTTTTGAAATAATAAAGAATATTAATTTCTCTTTCAGATGCCGTGTGAATATATTTTTTTGGTCTGCCCTAACCGGAGATATCAACTTTTGAAAAATTGTAATTTTTGCAGAAAAACGCTTATAACTTTTGATCGGCAAAAGATGTTTATCATATTTATACATCAAAAACTGCATTTTTTGGCACTAAAAGTCACCTGGACACGACTTTTTCGAAAAATTCAAAACAAAAAAAGTAGATCGAAAATACTGTTTTTGAGATACACCCTAATCCAGCTAGGTAAAATTGCTCTAAATCAGCCTACAGAGCTACAGCTTAAACTTTTTTGGCAAAATTTATTGGAATAAGCTGCGCTGCAACTTTGTAGAACATTACTTGTCAGTATTCCGAGTGATAAAAAATATTTTTTATTTTTCATATGTTGGGCCACCCTATTTCTTGGAAGAACCATAATGATTGTCTTACAATTACGAACAATTTTGTAGAACAACAGTTTTTTCTAAAAAATATAGTTTTGGAGTAAAATGCATCTTTCCGCGTAAATCTGTATCCTGGACCATAGTGCAGTGTTTGGATTTACCTACTATTGGAAATCATGTGAAATTTATTGAAGTACACGCTACCAGCGGATGCCAGATTTTAATACAATTTTTAAAAAAAACCTTACAGAATCTGTTTGGCACTATCTGATAAATAAACAATTATGTTCGTCCGGCTTTCAGAAACAGTTTTGGAAATATAAAATTATAAATAACCGAAACAAAGTTGAATGATCGAATGTAAGAGTCTAGCGGCTTATTGTAACCATAATGAGTACGGTGATGGCTAGCTGGTTGGACGGCCTCATTTGCCCTCTCTTTAAGAAAGGGCACATACTGGAGCGCGCCAATTACCGAGGAATAACCCTCCTTAATTCGGCGTACAAAATTATGTCCCGTATTCTGTTCAACAGATTTAGACCGCTTGAGAAGAGTCCTTCGTCGGCGACTACCAAGCAGGTTTTCGTGAGGGCCGATCAACGACGGATCAAATGTTTACCCTGCGACATATATTTGATAAATTCCGGGAGTACAACTTGCAGACGCATCATCTGTTTATTGATTTCAAGGCGGCGTACGATTCAGTGAAACGGAATGAATTATGGCAAATTATGCTTGAACATGGTTTTCCGGCGAAACTGATACGGATGATTCGTATAACGTTGGACGGATCGAAATCAAGTGTAAGGGTTGCGGATGAAATATCGACGTCATTTGTTACCTTAGATCGATTAAATCAGGGTGGTGCACTCTCGAATCTACTGTTCAATAAAGCGCTCGAGGGAGCGATTAGGAGAACTGGTGTGCAAAGAAGCGGTACCATTATCACAAAATCGCATATGCTCCTGGGATTTGCGGACGATATCGATATTATCGGGATTGATCGCCGTGCCGTGCCTTTTAAGAGGGAGACAGCAAGGATTGGACTCACGATCAATACCAGCAAAACGAAGTATGTACATGGTCGCTGGCAATCAACGTGGGCTAGAAAATGGAAGTAGTTATTTTTTTTTAAATTGTAGGCTCTTATTGTTGGATATCTTCATCTGTCATAAGACGAGTTTATAATTAGGATAATATTCACATATACTATTTTGACCTCAACTATAATGTCGTCTTCAGTGTCTCGTACTTGACTCGATTTGGGCAAGTACATCCACAACATCCAATCATAATCTCCTTGACATTTATGGGAGCATAAGTGGCCTCTCGTTAAGTAGATGCCATACAGGGTTTGCAGAAATCGCTCTCGATAGATAACGAACAACGATAAAAGAAAGGCAAAAACTGTTCCGAATCATAACAGGCCATGATAAAAAATTTATCAAACTTGTATGCAAGTGCGAAAAAACAGAATCGGATAGGCAGCCCCCACAGAGAAGTGATGATTTTCGCTTTGTTTTCGCTCCTTTTGTGTTGGAAACCGCATAGCTGTGTAGTACAAGTTTACATTCATCATCAGAATTAGTGTTCCCCGCGTTTGGAGCCTTTTAAAAGAAATTTATCATGGGGTATAGGCCTCCGAATCAGTGCTTTATCATGACAGGTTGCGAAAGAAAAGTCTTTCACGGTATGCTACATATCGTATATGTATAGTATACAAAGAGGATGAGTGATAGACTTTCACATTCTCTTACGGATTCAATCCCTGATGCCATATCAAGAAAATCAGTTTTGGGATTTTGTGTACAAAATCTTGACGTAAAACATAAGACGAGTTAGTTAGTACCCTTTTAATTCCAGTCTTGCACCTGACTGGACTTATCAAATACGTGTCTGTAAAGTTTCGGCTATTCTAATGGATTATAATGAATCTGAATATTGCTTATCTATCTATCTATATATCTATATCTATCTATCTATCTATATATCTATATATATATATATATATATATATATATATATATATATATATATATATATATATATATATATATATATATATATATATATATATATATATATATATTATTATTATTTTTATTTATATTTTTATGTATATATGTATATAAAACTCAATGTTTGTATGTTTGTATGTATGTTTGTATGTATGTTCCAGCATAACTTCTGAACCCATTGACCGATTTCAACCAAATTTGGAACACACATACTTTATCTTAAGGAGACGACGATAGGGGAGTTAGGGATGCTTTTTGGAAAAGGGGGAGGGTGTGGGGGGAGGGGTATTGCTTAGTTATCGATCAACTCAGTGTAACTTCTGAACCCCTTGGCCGATTTCAACCAAACTTGGAACACACATTATTTATCTTAAGGAGACGACGATTATGGATGCTTTTTTTGGAAAAGGGGGAGGGAGGGAGGTGTACTGCTAAGTTATTGATCAACTCAGTGTAGCCTCTGAACCCCTTGGCCGATTTCAACCAAATTTGGAACACACATTCTTTATCTTAAGGAGACGACAATGGAAGAGGGCTAAGCATATTCTTTGGAAAAAGGGGAGGATGTGCGGGGAGGGGTATTGCTTAGTTATTAATCATCTCAATGTAGCCTCTGAACCCCTTGGCCGATTTCAACCAAATTTGGAACACACATTCTTTATGTTGAGGAGACGATGATAGGGGGATTATGAATGCTTTTTGGAAAAAGGGGGAGGGTGTGGGGAGAGGGGTATTGCTCAGTTATTGATCAACTCAGTATACCTTATGAACCACTTGGCCGTTTTCAACCAAATTTGGAACACACATTCTTCATATTAAGGAGACGAGGATAGTGTGATTGGGGATGCTCTTTGAAAAAGGGAGGGTATGGGGGGAGGGGTATTGTTTAGCAATCGATAAACTCAATGTAAGTCTTGAACCCAATGACCGATTTGAACCAAATTTGTATCAAATATTGTATGTCCTAAGGAAACAACTTTAGTGGATGTGGGTAGGTCATTTTAAAAGGGGATGGTGTGAGAGAGGGGTATTGTTTAGTTATCGATCAATTCAGCATAACTTTTGAACCCATTTACCGATGTCCAGACTGGATAGGAGTGTCATTGCTGAATGAGAGAGATGGTATATTTATTAAACGAACAGTTTAGTATACATTTTTACCGCATGGGTCAATTCAAACCAATTTTGTGAAAACATATTCGCTGCCCAAAACTATAATATAGAGGCTGGGAGAAACTTTTGGAATGCAGGAGGTTGTTGGGGTTTAGGTATTGTTCAGAAAACGTCTTAATTTAAAATCCCTCCTATTTATTTCATTCGAGGTTCTTTCACATTGTACAATGCTCCGAAAACAAATTTCCCGAATTCCTTAAAAATAGCAAATCCTCGACAATAACATTTTTCCGTTAATAACATTTCCCCAAAAATGACTTCAACTTCAACTTCCCTGAAAATGATATATCCCTGAATGGAGCAGGCCATTAACATAACAATATTTGGCTTAAGGTCATTTGACATGAAGGGCATATGGGATAATTATGAACAGCATCAGAAAAATCTTTCATAGAAAGCATGCATTTTCTGGAGCAATGATTAGTGTTACCCTTCATCGGAATCATGGTTTGCCCAGTGAAAAGCAATAATTAATGTGTTTCCTTCTGGATGGTGGATGTGATTGCTTCTTTAAAAGTAGGCATTTGCCCGGAATAAGGCAATGGTGAGTGTGATCCCTTCTTTAAAAATGGGCGTTTGCCCAGAATAAAGCATCGGTGGATGTTTTTCCTTCCTTAGCAAATGACGTTTGCCAGGAATAAGCCTATTCGAACCAACGATCCCTTTTTCTAGATCAGTCAATGCTTCCAAAAGCCTTCTTTTAATCAAATGATGAAGTATCAATAAGTTAACACAATTACTCTGTTGACCAATTGGTTTAGCCTTTTTCTGATTGTGATAAAAAAAACTGAAAACCAAACTCGCAATTCCGAGCAAGGCCGGGTACATAAAGCTAGTAAACCGATAAATGTAGAAAAAACGGCTTATCCATAACAACATTATCTGAAGATTATCAATTTGACCCATGATTTCAGCACCATTGTTTGTCAGCCACCAGGACCTGTTTCAACAAACCTGTCAATCATGGAGTAAAACGGTATTTACTGCCACAA
The DNA here is from genome assembly GCF_024139115.2 of Armigeres subalbatus. Classification (NCBI taxonomy): domain Eukaryota; kingdom Metazoa; phylum Arthropoda; class Insecta; order Diptera; family Culicidae; genus Armigeres; species Armigeres subalbatus. The sequence goes on along the minus strand of NW_026942775.1, from coordinate 19,517 downwards.
TTTTATTTTAACCGATTAAGTTTGTTGACGGCTTGAAATATGCGTCAAAATTAACCGCATTTTCCAGGGAGAAAAAAAAGTTGCCTAACCACAACCGCTTTAATGATTTCTCGCACCATTCGATGATCCTTGTTAGTCCACATGTCAATCAAACTTTCGCCGGTCTGTTGTTGTGCTGGGAATTGATCCGGATTTTTCCGTCTCTTGCGTCAACGAGCAGCTGATGTTGCGAACCTGGACCTACGTATTATGGAAAGTTTCCCATTTTTAATTACCCCCAGTTTTCGGTGTGTTTTGATATCACATTTTGACGCGTACCAACCAGTACGTTCAAACACAATGGAACCTGACAGCTAATCTACTTTAATTACTACGTCTCCTTTCTATCCTGCCATGGTCGAGGCGTCATTTGCGAAACAGCCCTTAGCCCTTAGCGGCGTGAATTGATCGGCCTCCATTTAGCACACTTTGCACTCCGCACTCTAATAGCGATTGGTCTCCAGAGGGAACGAAAGTGTCAATCCAACACGTGTGCCATCCATCCATTGGCGTCATCGGTCGTTTGTCAATTATTCGGAATGATGTATGCAAAAAAAAAATGCATGAAAAACGAACCATCTGCAATTGTTCCTCTGGAGATGATAGTTTCCGTATGGATATTTGACACTGCTGCTGGGTTGGTATGTTTCAGTCACATTTGTGGCTTTTTAATTTTCGTTTTGGCACCGCCTCATTCTGCCCGAAAAGCACTCATTAATTTCGGTTATTCTTCGGTAAGTTCTGTAGCAGACTGACTCAGAATTAATTGGAAGAAAATATTAATATGATTGCAATTTAACACAAATAATCTATAAATGTAGCTATTAAACACTATAATTTAATACATGTGACATACTCATATGAATCTGAGTAAAATTGATTGCAACTATTGAAGTTTGTAACACAAATATTCTATTACAGGTTAATATATAAACTATTTTCGTATACATTTAAAACCAAAAATGATATTTTGAAGAAAAAAATATCAGTTCAATTTACCAAAGCACAATGTAGGACTTCTTATGGTTCTTGCGAAAAGATAATGTTTCGAAGTACTAAATTTAAAAACAAACAAATAAGAATCAGCCTATTATGTACAGCCCATGTGAAAGTAGTCTGCCGCAGGATTTCTTGTGTGACCATAGGAAGGCCACAGCCTTGTTAATTGGAAGAAAATCGAAGTTCGGCAGGATGCGACGAAAACACCGAGAAGGACCCGACTAGCAACCGCCGGAATTGGGAGGGTATTCTTATGGTTGGAATATATTGCCTCATTAGCAAAAGAGTAAGCAAGCAAAAGAGCAAAAGAGTAAGGAGCAATCGAGGAAAACAAAACCAAAAAGGGGCTGGACTGATAGTGCGGTTCCACAATTCGGATGCAGGCATCACAAAGAATGAAGGAATTTAACACATAATTTAGTAATTTGGAGAATCCATACTTGGGGTTGGCGCTCTTAACCTTGTTAATCATATAGTGATTCGTTCTGACACAGAAAAGCTTCATCATTCATGACATTCATTAGACAATGCAACATTTGGATTTTTTACTTGACTGAAGCCTGACATAGTTAGGCACCTGGTCGGTTTTGTAAACATGTTTCGAATCTACTTCGAATATCTGACCTGAACTAAATGATTGACCTGTTTTGATTTGTTCGTTGCGCTGCGTGTAGAACAGTCGACTGTTTGTAAGAAAAGTAGATAACCAATTAATTTCTCGATGTTCCCGACTTATTGCATCAATAAACCTTTCCATTCGCGAGCGTCTTAGGTATTCCATAAATGTTTACAATCCCCAAAGCAATCCTGCCAGCTATTTATTTAAGAACGCTGTTCAACCACTTGAAGAAAAGTCATAAAATAATCAAGTCACACTCGGGCAGTTTGCGCCCAAAAATTTACGAACAACCACAATTTGTTCCTTTATGCTTTATTCCCCCCACCACGGCCCGCAGCGGTTCATGGATGACGACAAGGGGGCGTGTGCCTGCGTGCACCTTCATAACTATTAATAATCATGCCCTTAGACGTTAACCTTGTACCCACCTTGTACACAAGCAGCCTGTCTGTCGAGGTTTCCATTCTCGCTCCTGGAAGCTACGCCAGGATCGCCCCACCAGGCTGTCTATGTATGGCCGGGTGGATGTGTGCCGCCACAGCAACGCAACCGTTTGCTGCCTGTTTGTGTCGAAATTTTCAGCGTGAAGGTGAGGTCGATTACAGAAGAACTGTCTTCCACCGTAATATACGCGCAGATGAGCCTCATAAAACTTCATAAAAAGACGGCCCCGGCGAGACTCTTGTCTATTTATATGCAGCGCGCAGACAAACGCGAAAGAAAGGGGTTGAAGGATTCGCTACGCTTCGCTGGGACTCCGGGAGTGTGTGTAGAGCGATAGGCCACAAGCGCGTTGAAATGAGAACCCGTAATTTATGGATGGTATCATAATTCTTTCGGAGAGTGGAGTATGGCTGGATGAGGGGGCAGCCTCTGGGGGGAAAAAGCCTTGTAGTGAACATTCATTGCCATGTTTTCGGTTGTTGCAAATGAATTTATATCGCTTGAATTTATGGAGCATTCAAATTTCGGAAGCGGCAAAACATGGACAGCAGGAACATAAGGAAAACGAAGTAAAGTGATTTATGGAAACGTGTTTGGATTTCAATTTCTAATTTTTGGGATACGATGGGTCAAAAGTGCAGCTTACTAGAATTTGTTGGAATTGCAGTTAATCAAGGATGTTAACGATCATTCAGTAATTTGCGTTCGATCATTTAGTAGTTTGTCAATAACACATTCCAGAAGCTGAATTTCAAATCATGTTGTATGGTGGACTTCTAGTGCGAAGGTTTTTCTACAACTTTGCCTAATGGTTCGTTATTAGAATTCAACTAATAACGGAGTTAGAGCGCTAGTTGCAGTAACTTGAACTAAATGATTGGAATTTTGTTATCATTTAGTCTAAGTTACTGAAACTATAGCTATAACTCCGTTTATAGTGGAATTCAAACAACAAACCATTGGGCAGAGTTGTAGAAAAACCTTCGCACTAGAAGTTCACCATACAACATGATTTGAAATTCAGCTTCTGGAATGTGTTATTGACAAACTACTAAATGATCGAACGCAAATTACTGAATGATCGTTAACATCCTTGCAGTTAATGTACTAAATTAATGTATAACATGTATAAACAGATCATTTGACACTTAATAGATCATTTATTTTCAGTGGTGTATTTACCTAGGATCTGCAAAATTCACTCTCATTTGATAATAAAACAAAAGTAGTTCATAATTGAAACACACACCCATGGCAAAACGAGGTAGAGCACCCTTGAAAAAAAAAACACGTAAATTCTTAGTCTCTCACAAGCTGTGAAAAGTAAGGGTATGCGATAACACACTTTTTCCTAACGAAACGAAACGAAACGAAATTTAAAATGTCTATGTTGATTCGGATCGAAACGAAACGAAATATAGATTTACTTTCGAGACTTCAAAACGATACGAAATTTTAATTTTTTTTCCGCGGAATTTTTATTAAAATAGTTTTACGCAACTCTGATTTCACTTTTTCGAAGTCAAATAACTATTTTTAGAGTTATAATAGCAGAAGAGGTAGTCTGTGATAAATCGCCGCATATAACATTGGCGATAAGGCAGTACCCCAGCATTTGTGCCGCTTTCAAAGAAATTCATCGTGGAGCGTGTGCTCCTGAATCTGATCAATTTTATATCAGCAAGTACATAAAAATATAGAAATTGTGGGATTTGTCATATACAAATTTAAATTTCGTTTAAAACCTTAGTTCACTTAAGGTTATGTACATAATTATGCTGAAGCATACTTCATATTTAGAGATGTGTTCCGCCGCGCCACGCCACCGCGGCCAACAGTTTTTGTCACGCTGCCTCCGTCGATATTTTTGCATCGGCGCGCCACCGTTTCAAATTTGTCACGCCGGTGGTCTATAATTTTCCACGCCGATTCAAAACTGAAGAAATCCGTAGAGTTTTCCGTGGAAAATCCGAAGATTCAATGAAATACCAATGATATCCTTAAAAATTCCATACAATTTTTCGCTGAAATTTCATCTTACCATAAAAAGTAAGATAAACTTCGAGTGTAAATTTCAAAAGATTTTTGTTGAAATAGATTTTTTGAACGGAGAAGAGTCGTTTGGCAGGAAGCCATTTTGTCGTATGGAAGAATGCCCAACAAACATTGGTGGAGACGAAACCGATGAGGTTCGCAATATTCACCCGCCATAGTAACGATGTCAAGCCAGAGTCATGCCACCCAGGAATTCGCAGTTGCAGCAATTTTATATTATAAAAGCAAGTGAAACGCAAAAAGTGAGTTAGTTCTAAGTGTGATATGTTTGACTTAAGATTAAATCGATAATAAATTTATTTTTATGCCATTCGTTGTGAACGAAGCATAACTGGCGCAGTCGCGGAAAAGTGTGTGGAATTAAGTGCAGGACTAAAAAGTCTAAGTGTCAGTTCAGAAGGAACAGTGTTGTTTCAAAACTTCCTATCTTTAGGGAATATAAAAATAGTGTAGTGGAGAAGCGAACGTAAGTTCAAAACTGACTTATCGGATATAAGATCAGTTTTCTCGAAGTGACCGCACGAAAGCTGACGGAGCATCGTTCATCGCGAACACCTGTACTACCGGGAGACCGCTGCGGAGGGAATATCCAGCAGTTTGTGTGGAACAGAGCGAAGGAAGGCCCACTCACCGAACCTCAACAAAAAACAAACCATCAACACGATTAGGCTCCGGGAGATGTTCATCATACTCTCGTAAGTACAAAACATTTTATTTAAATAACAAGTGTTATATTACAACAAACAGTGAGTGCAGTGAGGAAGTGAATCTCTTGCGTTAAATTACCTCAGTTAGTAGACAAAACACTAATTAACAGTAGGAAAATTTCTTTTCTATCTCGGCAATATGGATCGTGATTTTATTTCTCCCGAACCATTGCCAATCGTGGATCCGGATCTGGATGAACTTGCTCAACCAGACCCAGCTCGTCCACAAATTACAATCGACAGTCTTCTACAGCATATAAAAACACTTACGGATAACCAAAACCAACTCATCAGCACTATGAATGCAATGAAAAGTAGGTCAGAAGACCCATTCCTTTTATTTAGGACCCCTGACCCTATTAAGAATCTATCCACATTTTCTGGGAACAAGAAGGAGACGCACGCCTGGATAGAGGATGCGGAAAATACCCTTGACCTATTTAAAACTTACAAGAATGACCCCATGTATGGCCAGATCGTTAGGGCTATAAAATGCAAAATAATCGGTGATGCTAAGGAAATATTGATCGCTGCAGGAAATCCCAACGACTGGGATCAGATTAAAGATGTTATTTTAAACTCCTACGGAGACCGACGAGACCTTACGTCTCATATACAATCGTTATTTTATGTTAGCCAGGGTAGGAAAACGCTAGCCGAGTATTACAACCAACTTAAGAAAATAGATACAGCGATTAAGGCAACAGCAGCCTTAATGGACGATTACAAGACGTCCACGAAGGCCATTAACAGTTTAATTAGTCTTATGTCACTAACGCGATTTATTGATGGGTTAAATGACGAACTATCTATGCACGTAAGGAGTTACAGGCCCCAATCTTTAGGACGCATACGCTATCACAATGCAATACTCGAACGCCGCGTTCAGGCAAAAACTAAATAGACAGACAATGGACGTCAAAATACAAAACCGAACACTTTTAAGAACGACAATAAGCACGTACAACAATACGGAGGAAACCAACGCCACCACAAAACCCACCAAATCACAACAAAAATACTCAAAATTTTTCAGAAAGGGTCAAATTTCAGAAACAAATTAACGACGGAGACGTTTCAATGCGAACGGCCCAATCCAGACAACAAATAAACAATAACCAGACGACGGACGAAGAATTGAAACAAGAACCCTTGGAAAATAAAGTAGACACTTCAATATTGCAATCCGACGATGACGAATATTTTATTGACGACGAACTAAATTTTCAAATAGTCGAAGGAAACGCACCAAAGAAATGAATAACAACTTCATACCGTACATAACGATCATGACGACAAAGGAGAATTGAAATTCTTAATTGACACAGGAGCAAATAAGAATTACATTTCCCCGACCATGTCAATTTAGAAAACAGCAAAACGGAAAAAGGATTAAAGTCTCAAACATTAGTGGCACACATGAAATCGATAGATCAGTATCATTTGATCTTTTCGAGATTAAGAAAAACTGAAATTTTATATTTTCAAATTCCACAATTTTTCGATGGGCTAGTAGGTTATGAGACTCTTAGAGACCTCAAAGCTCACTTAGATATTGGGAAGAACAAATTGAGAATTGGCAGGAAAATTTTGATCTGAAGAAAAAATTCCCGGAGAAACAAGTAATAAACCTTACAGAGCAGGAGGAACAATTTATCCAAATAAAAGTAGCAAACCAGGGAGACTTCATTATATCTAATGAAAAGAACATGGGAAAATTTTCAATTCTACCAGGAATCTACCATAGCGATCGTAATACCGCTATAGTTGCAATAAGAAACCATACGAAATCACAAATAGAAATCAATTCACATGAGATCTATGTTGATAAGGATGAATTTATTGCCACAGAAAAACCTCAAGGTAGCAGAAACAAATTTAATATTTTGGACGATTCATTAAACAAACTAGAAAAATCAGCATTAGAAAAATCATTGACGAAAGCTCAGAAATTTTGTACACAGGCAACGAAAAATTAACATTCACTCATAAAATTAAACATAAAATAAGGACTGTGGACAATATTCCAATTCATTCAAAGTCGTACCGATATCCTCAAATTTTTGAAGACGAGGTACAAACACAAATAAAAAAGATGTTAAAGGATGGGATTATTCAGGAGTCCATATCGCCCTACACATCCCCCGTATGGATTGTGCCCAAAAAGGCAGATGCATCAGGATTAAAAAAATTTCGGCTTGTCATAGACTACCGAAAACTCAATGAAAAAACAATTTCAGACAAATATCCTATTCCGGATATCACGGAAACACTTGACAAGTTGGGTAGAACTACTTACTTCTCAACAATAGATCTTGTATCTGGTTTCCATCAGATACAACTAGATGAAAACGATATCGAGAAAACGGCCTTCTCCGTAAGTTCTGGCAAATACGAATTCACCAGAATGCCGTTTGGTCTGAAGAACGCCCCGGCAACTTTTCAAAGGGTAATGGATGCCGTTCTCAGAGATCTAATTGGTGTATGTTGTCTTGTCTACATGGACGACATCATAGTCTTTTCAAGTTCATTCGAAGAACATGTAAAAGATTTACGCAAAGTTCTTCGCAAACTGAAAGAAGCTTGCTTAAAAATCCAATTGGACAAATGCTATTTTTTAGACGGAGGTTCAATTTCTTGGACATACTGTAACCAAAAGATGGCGTTAAGCCAAATAGCGACAAAATAGACGTTATCAACAACTGGCCCCAACCAAAGAACGAAAAAGAACTTAAACAATTTCTTGGAACCCTTGGTTATTACCGCCGATTCATAAAAGACTTCGCAAAAATGGTTAAACCTTTGACACAATTGTTGCGAAGTGAAACAAACTTCGAATTTACTCATGATAAAATCAAATGCTTTGAAAAATGTAAATCTCTTTTAACAATGGACCCAATACTGGCGTATCCTGATTTCACAAAGGAATTTATCCTCACAACAGATGCTAGTGATTTCGCGGTAGGAGCAGTGTTATCGCAAGGACAGTTAGGAAAAGATCGACCGATCGCTTACGCTTCGAGGACGCTAAACAAATCAGAGGAAAATTATTGCACCACAGAAAAGAACTATTGGCCATAATTTGGGCTGTGAAGCACTTTCGGCCATATCTTTATGGAAGACGATTTAAGCTTGTCACTGACCACCAACCACTAATTTATTCAATGACAAGCGCGAATCAGAAAATTATTAGATGGAAATTAGACTTGTGCGAATTCGACTTTGAAATAGTCTATAAGCCAGGTAGAGAGAATGTCGTGGCAGATGCTCTCTCAAGAATTAGAACACTTGAAATGAACGCCAACGAACAAGAGGACACACAAAATGCAGAAGACGAAAATGAAAATGACGAGAATACAGTACACTCAGCCGACACAAGTGATGACTACTATATTTGGACAACAGAAAAGCCTATAAATTCTTTTTAGAAACCAAGTAATTTTCAAAATTTCTCCAATAGACATAGACGCACACGAGCAGATATTTCCAAAATTCCATCGATTTACAATTACGAAACCAAGTTACACAGAACAGGACATACTTAGAATATTCAAGGAAAAGCTGAACCCAAATGGTGTGAATTGTATCTATTGCCCTTTACTACTAACACAGCTAATTCAAGAAACTTATCGTAAACACTTATCTCATAACAATATGTTCAAGCTCTTTATTTCACAGGTTTTGCTTCAAGATGTGAGGTTACCAGAGGAACAGGATGCAATAGTGCGTAGAATACACGAATACGCCCACAGAGGCATGAAAGAAAACAAGGCCCAAATACTTTCGGACTACTTTTTCCCAGAAATTGACAAGAAAGTCAAAATTTTCATAGGTAACTGTCCTATTTGCAAGAAAAGCAAATACGACAGAAAACCGCCTGAATTGATCCAAGAATCCAACGCGTCAGGAAAGCCTTTTGAAAAGGTACACATTGAGGTCGTCTTCATGGAGGGGAAGAAGGTGTTAACGATCGTGGATGCATTTTCCAAATTCGCAAACGTAATCGCTCTTGAAACAAGAACAATCATAGATCTTAAAAGAGCCATCACGGAGCACATTAGAATATTTGGCAGACCTGAAACTATAACTTGCGATCAGGAACCGGCCCTGACATCGATCGAATTTATCGGATTCATGCAAGATTTAGATATTGAAATTCACCATGCTAGTTCAAGCAATTCAAACGGGATCGTCGAAAGATTCCATTCGACGTTGATTGAGCTTTACAGAACCCTAAACGCAAAATATAGAGATCTTGAGTTTTATGACAAAATTAACGTTTTAGTAGACATTTACAACGACACAATTCATTCAGCAACTGGATTCAAACCTAGAAATATTGTTTTCAACCACCGTAATAAAATAAATACAGAGGAGATTTTGGAAAATTACAATAAAATTCAGTCAGCCATTAAAGTTCAGATAGAAAAGCGTAGGAAACAGGTAGAAAATGAAAATAAATCAAAAAGCCCGCCAAAAGAGTTAAAACCAGGAGAAAACGTTTATGTGAAAATCAATCAGAGAATCACCAAGGATAAAGATCCATTCAAAATTTCCAAGATTAGGGAAAACAACGAGATGACCTTTAAAGATTCACACGGCGTAAAAATACACAAGAACAGAATTAAAAATAAACTTTTGATTTGTTTCAGACTCATACACCGGATTTCGGCGACAGTTTACCATGACGGAGCTACAAAAAATGGACTCTTGATTATGAAATTGGACACGGTGCGGAGTAAAACAGGGTACGAACGCCTTATGCATAAAGTAAATCTAGAGGAAATCAGACAAACTATCCCCTATATAGAAAGCTTAGCAAATACTTTAAACATAACCGCTCCCTTAGAACCAACTTTACACTTTAAAATTAGGAAAGCTTACGGAAAACTGGCAGGATTTTATCCAAAACGATCTAAGAGAGGGCTTGTCAACACATTAGGAAAAGTTATAAAATTTATAGCAGGAAACCCTGACCAGGAAGATTTAGATCTTATTAATCAAAACTTAGAAACCATGGAAGGAAATAGCAACAAAATTCTAGATAACCAAATAAAACAAGTCAAGATTAATAATCTTTTACAATCAACCATTAACAAAGTTTCGAAAACCCTCAGATTAATCAAAGAGCAAATACAGCTTCAAAATATTGAATTTAGAAAAGACCTCGAGTTCATAAACCTAATTCTGAACATAGACATTCTGATAAAAACCTTAGAAGACCTTGAAGAACAGATTGCCTTCTCTAAATCAAATCACCTAAACAAAAATATTCTCAGCACAGATGAAAAAGATTATATTTGGAATTTTCTCGTAGAACAACAGATAACTGTAAAATTTGAGGATGAAATTTATAAGTTTGTGCAATCCATTGTATCTTTGCAAAACAATCATGTTATTATAATTGTAAAACTTCCAATCGTCGAATCGAGAGAGTATGGCTTGATGCAACTAGAACCCGTCAACGTAAACGGAACTAGAATCAACACAAGTATCCGCTATGTGGCTAACTACCAACGAACATTTTATGAACAGAAAGAGAGGTGCTTCATTTGCAACAATAACATTCCGGTCAATGATGAGTGTATCTTCAACATCCTAACCAACCAGAAAGCTAAATGTCCAATGAGTAAACAACCAGATGAACCAATTATCAAAGAGGTCAACACTGGAACCATTCTTGTCGACACCTATAAAGCAATACACGTATTCGATTCATGTGGAGCATCACGAATTATCTCGGTACCTACTGTTATTGAAACAGGTAATTGTACAGTCACGGTGCAGAATCTCACGTTCAAAAGCCATATGAACATGATAAACCAACATGAGTATCTCACACCCATCTTCGGTAAGGAGATCGAAGTCATCAAACAGAAAGTAGACATTGAAGAAATACAGCAGTTAAACTTCAATAACTTACAAGAAATTCAACGACTAAGACTACACATGATCAGCTCCCAGACACTTGGTGGAACAGCAATTGCCTCCATCATCCTTTTACCACTAATCATTTTCTGTATTCATAGATACAAAACCAAGGTTAATAACCAGCCTCATCAAAACCAGAAGGAAAACATAGTCACCTTACAGATCTCCGACAGGAAAAGCAAAACCAGCCCATTGGAAAGCAGTCAGAAAATAACACCAATCAACCCCCGACAGATGAAGTCACCTTTCTGGCAAAACCGATCATTCCAGAACCCAGATTCGTCCTTACGAAAGTATCAAATAGGTCAACCGAGGACGCTCGACACTAAGAGGGAGACGTTATGTTGGTCCCCGCCACCTAGGCCCATAGCAACAACGCCAACATCCATCCAGCCTGTTACACGCGCGAAGACGAAACCGATGAGGTTCGCAATATTCACCCGCCATAGTAACGATGTCAAGCCAGAGTCATGCCACCCAGGAATTCGCAGTTGCAGCAATTTTATATTATAAAAGCAAGTGAAACGCAAAAAGTGAGTTAGTTCTAAGTGTGATATGTTTGACTTAAGATTAAATCGATAATAAATTTATTTTTTATGCCATTCGTTGTGAACGAAGCACAACTTATATATATATATATATATATATATATAGATCATCGAGATGTAAGGACTGTTCATTAAAGAAAGTAGACACCTGTTTTTCAAAGGAACATCTTTATTTTTAAACAAATTCATAAGGTTACTTTATATAAATGACAATCAACATACATATGAACGAACTCACGTGATTTTAAATATTTACTTTCCATTTCTGAAGAATGCTCGGACTTTTCTCTTGACACCTCCCATTAGATTCTGCACAACTTCTTCCGCAAGTTTTCATTATGCGGCAGACCAAATTTTCTTGAAGCAGTTAACCCCATACAGATGCACCGTAGTAAACATGAATTTGACATTTTTGGAAATTCTGACAGTTTTGGGCATTCTGACATTTTCGGTTTGTGCACGTTTAATTCAGTTGACCCTTCTCCATGAGTTTTAACAGGGTTAACTCCTGTAAACGACTCGTATTTTTTGGCGTGCACTACACGACTCAGAGGAATATATCATTTTTAAGTCATAAATCTGTGTAAGTCAAGGAATAAAAGAGTAAACATATTTAGGTATGTATTTTATGTTTGCTACGGTGATTTTGACTTTTGCTATACCCCTGGTTTTTCTAAATTTTTCAGGTGTGCTGCAAAAGTAAACAATGTCTTCACACACAGAGTGAAAATTATCAATTTTTCGTTAAGTTTTAACCTTAAACCATTCATAAAAAGGTGTCCACTTACTTTAATGAACAGTCCTTAGAGACCCGACTGTATAGCTAAAATTCAAGCTCTATCTGGTAAAAAAGCGAATGTCGCAAGAGAGAATTCTTTTCGTCGACTTCCCCTCTTTTAAGTAAAAGTAACAAGCAGAAGATTTATTTGCAGTTTATAACATCAGAATGCAAGTTCCAATTGTATTCTAGTTTTCTGATAAACTTTAAAGAAATCCCCTGCTTGTCACTTTTATTCAAAAGAGGGGAAGTCGGTGAAGAGAATTCTCTCTTGCGACATTCGCCCTTATTCCAGCTAGAGCTTGAGTGGTTTGTTGGTAAGTCCGAAAGTTGGTTGGCCTAATATACTACATTTGGCTGAATATCTAGTCTAAAATTACTTTGTCGAAAATGTCATTTGGTCGAACAGTTCCTTTGGCTGAAAAAAAAAAACAGATGACCGAATAGCTCAATTAGCCGAAACGGTCATTTGGCCGAAATAAGCATTCGACCGAAAGTGTCGCTCGACTGAATTGGCAGAAAATGCTGTTCGGCTGAAATGTTTGTTTTGCAGAAAGGAAATTTTCGGGCCAAAGGATTTTTTCTGCCAAACGACCATTTCCACCAAATGACGTTTTCGGCTAAATGATCTAGTCGATCAAATATCTTTTTCGGACAAACTACCATTTCGGAAAAATGACATTTTCAGCTAAAAAAAACTGTTAGATATTTTTGTCCGAGCAACATTTTTGACCAAATGACCTTTTCTGTCAAACATCCATTTCGGCATAACGACATTTTCGGCCTTATAACAATTCTGCTGGATGATTTTTGACTCACGTATTATTCGGCTTAATGGCTTTCGCCAAATGATTTTCGGGCAAACAACCCTTCTTCTTTTTAATAATTTTGTTTTGAATTTTTCCCACGAATTTTTCATGTACAATACAATAAATTTCCTGTAGAAATCCAAAGAAATTCCTTTAAAAATTCGATATTTTTTGTTGAAATACCAAACAGTTTCCTGTAAAAAAATTTTAAAAATCACGTGGGAGCTCTGAACAATTTTGGTTTAGATTCCATAAAATTCACCTCGGAAATTCCGAAGAATTTTCCATAGAAAATTTGAAAATAATCCCGTGCAAAATCCAATGATATTCTTATGAAAATTATGATCAATTCGCTGTTGAAATCTAATTTTGTTTTATTGATGTCCACATTTTTAACAATCTCCTGCGGAAAATCTGAAAAATTTTCTGTGTATATTACGAAGAATACTCAACAGGAGAACGATCGCGCGATTTGCCGAAATTTTGTGTTTTGCATTGCGTGGCCTGTAATAAAGTTAATTAGTTCAGTGCGTGTTGGCTCTTGTTTCGGACGGCAGAACGTTTGCGCGATGTTTTGTTTTTTCTTTGCTTAGGACGGTTCGTAAGTAAATTGATGAATATATTTTATTATTTTTACAGCATATACTGTTATTGACAAACGCTCTATATTGTTGAATAGAGCTCCCTATTATTCACCTTTCCCACTAACACAAATTTTCCTTCCCGAGACATCTATGAAGGTAGTATGGGTTCCCTGCATCTTCACTAGTAGATGTTGAACTAACATTCCTTCCCTTCCTTCCGTGATTGTAAGGACGTGGCCAGGTATACAACTGCTACTGTATAGGAAAAGGTACTAATCCCAAGTACCAATTTGCGACAATATACAGTAGATTGCTCAATTGAGCATTGTATAGCCACCCACGATTTGTACAATCACATATGCTATGCTATGCTATGCTATATTGCGAAGAATACTCAACAGAACTTTCCGTGGATTTTCCGAACATTTTCCTGTAGCAACTCAAACAATTTTCCTTGAAAACTCCAAAGTGCTTCTTTGGAAATTCCGAAGAGTTATCAAAACTTCAAAGTAGGGTAAATCACTACTTGGGCCTATGGACCCGATTCCCGGCTCACTGCACAGAAAACTAAGGATTTATACTTTTTGGAAGCCGTAGGTTTATGGTTGATAATTTAAAAAAAGTCTCCAATTATTTCACACAATACTCAATATTTTTCAACCATTTATTTCACTCCTAATTGGTCCAATTATAGAAAAAAAAAATGTACATTTCGAACAATCGCTCTCCGTTGCTACACCACTGAGCCGGAGTGAATCTTTCTACTTTTTCAAAACGGTATTTTCATATAAACACCTACCTGAAAATCGTCACAGTTCTCGATACAATCATTGCTTGAAGCTGTTAATCACCACATAGTAATTCTAAGTTCACGCACTTTAATCTTTTCTATTTGTTCGCTTCACTAGAACTAATGTAAACATATTAGAATACATTTAAAAATGTATCCCCAAACCGAACAAAAAATCACCTCGGCATAAGAACTTCTATCCGCACAGTGCTGCCAAAAAGCCAGGAGTCTTTCTCAGTATGAAAAAAATCTTTCATCGTTCATAGGAAAACGATCTAATACGTTGACACTATCATGTTATTTATAATTCTCTTGATTTCAAAAAGTGGAAAAAATATAGTTTTTAAGCGTTTGGAAGTAATTTGGATAAGTGAATATATTTGTTCAACCAAATAAAAATTATTATAAATAATATCATCTGGCATCATATCAGCGTTGAACGTGCATATTTTTGTTTACGTCGCATTTTCTACCGTCCCGAGAGAAAATGAGAGTAAGATGTTGAGAGATTGAGCGAAATTTTGCTTAGGCCGGGAACCGGTTTGGAAGTGGGCCGGAAATGAAATCGCTTTGACTGAAATTAGTGCTGGACCTCGTTAATTTAAATCAAATAAAAGCTTTTTCAAACAATGTTTACCAAGAAAAGCTATTTTTGAGCAGAAGGGAACCCCATTGCAGTATTGCACGGCATACGAAATTTAGGAAAATTTGCGTCCTGTCATAAATATCAATTAAATAATGCTGTCGTATGCATGTTAGGCCGGGAATGGGGTAAGAAACCCTAGTTGCCATGGAAAGTCCGAAAATAATTTTCAAATTAATATTTTGGAGAAGCTCAGAGAATTTTCGAGAGAAATTTATCAGATTTTTCCGACGAAATGCAAAAGATTCTCCCGTTGAAGTCTTGAAAACATCCTGTAAAAATGCAGAAAAAAAACTTTAAAAACAAACGTTTAAAATCTCCACGCCGATTCACGCCGCCGCTAAAATGGCTTTCGGCGTGACGCCGAAAACGCCGCCGCTGCCGACAAAAATTTTGACAAACGCCGCCACCGACGATTTTCGGACCGGCGCACACCTCTATTCATATTGTCTTGTCAGCCTGGTTTTATAGTATCGTGCTAAGTTAAAATAAGGAAATGAATGCTTAGATTTATTTTCTTATTCAGTGGGATACTTAGTTTTGTGTCCACATCTGCCAAGCGTTTACGCAGATAGAGAACTGATATTACTAGACCAACATTTGAAAAGAGCGTAACAGCCAAAACTTATTCCTTCTTATTCTTCGTCTACATATATATAGCACACATTTTTACCAATCTGTTTATTTATGAGGCTCGGATGTTTAGTAATAAACTCTACGGAGCCGAAAACATAAGAAATTATAGAACTAATTATCCCTAAAAAGTTTCAGAAACATTTCTGCGTGAGGTCTTCTTTTGTGGGGATCGATCCATTGATCCTTCAGTAACCAAACGATCCCGTCGCTGACTCGTAGACTGCGCTAGTTGCTTTTTATTCTCTTCCTCTCTCAGTCGTACTGCATCATCAGCACCCCCACATTTGAAGCTTTTTCCAAGAATTATATCGTAGAGTTCAAGGTACATTTATATGAGATTCAACAGGTGTCACGCTATATTTATTCCCAACTAAAATACAGACAGTTATTTACTCTTCAAGTTTGCTATAAAATCACAATAAAACGTTACTAGGGGTTGCATGAATCGACTATGTGAATTAAGGGTCTACTCAAGGGTGTACTGATCACCAACCAAATCAATAAGTCCATTCCAATTGCGCTGCTACCATGCAGAGATGTCCTACACAGTTTGCAAAAAATCTGCTCTTTTATTTTTCACGGTGCATTCAGTGAGTGCAACTAATAGATCTAATAGTTGCACTCACCAAATGCATTTTGTTTGTTTGATGAAAATTGTAAAAAAAAGAACAGATTTTTTGCCAACTGTGTGTAGGACATCTTCCCCTAGTATATGTAGCTTTGTGTCACTATTTTTTCGGGCACTTATCCTTAACCGTTTGCTCGCATTCGACGCAGACTTCTATCCCATTGTTTCCTATTGAAAATTTACTGGATCGGACTATGGGCGATTTAATAAGTTGCATTCGATGCAGAATACTGTCCCATTGTTTCCTACTGAAAATTGGCAAAATCGGGCTATGGGCCCAAAAGTAATGGCCAAAATACGATTTTTCATAATGCACGAGAAAGGCACCATCACCTCTAGGTGGATTAATCAAGGTTTTTTCTTTTATTTTTTAGAAAATCAAAAATCTAAAGTAGCTCCCGAAGTCAAAAGAAGCCCCGCACGACGGTACCAGTATTTTGGATAGCAGCATTTTGAGCTCGGTAATGGCGGCGTGAGCTCCCTCCAGTTTGATATTCAAGAGGTGGAAAACATTGGAACTCATCTCATCATAAAAGTTTGGAGAACAACAAAGTCAACAGACGTCAACACTATCTTGGACGAAAGACAGGATTTACGATTTGGATATCATTTTTGTTTAATAAAATTTCTCATTTTTAGGCTAAAAATAAGTTAAACAAAGTATACTTTACAGGCGACTGCTAATTTTTTTCTTTTCATTTTTTCATGAGGCATAAATTGGCGAATTTCGGATATTACATAAGTTACATTGTACAACCAAAATATTAATTCTTTTCATCGCAATGTAGTGTTTTATTTGTTTTCTCGGAATGACATTATTTCATTTCATAAATTATATTATTCATGCTAAAACATTGTGAAGTTCTGCACACGCGTTTATTTAATAAATCTTTAGATTATTGAACTCCAATAGCTTCTGTAAAAAATCTCATTCATTGAATATCTGCAATAACGTTATGCATTCAGTACTTTCAAGCAATAAAACCATAGTTCATGCGTTCATTTTCTTCACGATTATTCTTAACTTCAATCCATGAACATAATTTCAAACATTAAGACCAAATATGGGAAAAATCCAACTTTGCCTGAGGACCTATTCGGGTTTTAATTTTATTGAAAATATAATTATGTGAATGAATTGATTTTGCTCATGTATTTTAAATGGGAGTACCTATACGGATAATCTTACTTCATTCGAACCGTGAAATACTCTTCGGTTTACGATAGACACCCTAAGAAGCTATGGATTTATCGCTTTCATATTCCTAGAAGTGAAAAAATACAACGGAAATGCAAAAAAATCATACAGGAAATTATTTGACGTTTAGCGTAGGACTACGTCTGTCTTTTCTATATTGGGGTACACTTTACGATTGCGAAAATCGGGGACCGTAACGAAAATATGATAGACTTCTAACTTTAATATCTCAGTCGTTTCTCGATGGGTTTTCAAATTTTTTGGATCATTCGAACAAGGATGCGTCAACGCTTCTTTGTGTGAACGAACCAATCACGTAATGTATCACCAGCACAGTCATCAAAAGTTATTCACTTGCGGGATTGGATCTAGTCCTCTGTTAGAACATGATTTCACGCTGAGCGGACGTGTCAAAGTAATCGCAGCGACGCTGGTAACATTTTCAACGGAAATCTCGGTGTGTTGCTGCAGATCATTCAGATCATCATCATTGAAATTCTTTTACAAAATGTGGTGTCAGTTAGTTGTTGAAAAGGCGTATTAGCATTTTCTGAAAAGAAAGGTTTAATCGGCGTTTGGCGGGGAAGCTTGGTTTCTGTTAGTGATTCCATCCATTCAAATACAAGAAAGCTGCAGCTGCTCTCCAGCGTGCGAGCCATTTTGATCGGGATTCTACGAAGCGCGGTTTAACCATTTATAAGGCAGAGGCAACTATTGTGCCAGCAACATATTATGTGGTTTTCTATTTATTAACAAGAGCTCCACTTATACTACCTAGTACCAAATGGTAAGTTTCGAATTAAAAAAACGATTTTCAGTAATAAATCGTTGAAAAAAAGATGATAAAGATACACTTTTCCCATTGTTAATAATTATTTTGAATCTTAGATAATGCGATGGTTAGTCTGAAAAATTGTATGAATTTGAATTTTGTAGATAGTCAGTTTGGTACGGCGGCGAACTCTATTCGATTGGAGCGTCTTACGGAGTCCAAAGTACGTACGATTTCCAGCCACTATGCGCCTCCGAATTTCTCTGCTGGTATCGTTATCGGCGGTCACCAGTGAGCCCAAGTACACGAATTCTTCAACCACCTCGATTTCGTCACCACCTATAGAAACTCGTGGTGGGTGGCTTAGATTGACCTTTCTTGAGCCTCTTCCTATCATGTACTTCGTCTTCGACGTGTTAAATGACTAGTCCAATCCGTTTAGCTACGCTTTTCAGTCTGATGTAGGCTTCCTCCATCCTCTCAAAGTTACGTGCCATGATATCAATGTCGTCGGCGAAACCAAATAACTGGACGGACTTCGTGAAAACCGTACCACTCGTGTCAATCCCTGCCCTTCGTATTACTCCCTCAAAAGCGATGTTGAATAGCCGACACGAAAGACCATCACCTTGCCGTAACCCTCTACGCGTTTCAAAGGGACTCGAGAATGCCCCTGAAACTCGAACTACGCACATCACCCGACCCATCGTCGCCTTGATTAACCGTATCGGTTTATCCGGAAATCCGTTTTCGTGCATTAGCTGCCATAGCTGGTCCCGATCGATTGTATCATATGCGGCTTTGAAGTCGATAAATAGATGATGTGTGGGCACGTTGTATTCGCGGCATTTCTGCAATACCTGACGTATGGCGAACACCTGGTCTGTGGTAGAGCGTTCACCCATAAATCCCGCCTGGTACTGCCCCACGAACTCTCTTGCAATTGGTGTTAGTCGTTGACACAAAATTTAGGAGAGTACCTTGTAGGCGGCGTTCAGCAATGTGATTGCGCGGTAGTTGCTACAATCCAGCGCTCTAGCCAGTGCCTCACCCACGTGTTTAAACAGCTCTCCTGGTAGTTGGTCAACTCCAGGGGCTTTGTTGTTTTTCAGCCGGCCGATCTTCTCCTGGATTTCCTGGAGATTCGGAGCCGGAAGTCGCATGTCCTGCGTGCGTGCTCCTAAGTTCATTACCATACCGCCACCGTTGTCTGCCATATCGCCATTCAGGTGCTCTTCGTAGTGCTGCCGCCACCTTTGGATCACCTCACGCTCGTTTGTAAGAAGGTTCCCTTTTATGTCCTTACACATATCGGGCTGTGGCACTTGGCCCTTACG
>NW_026942774.1:0-4999 GCF_024139115.2 Armigeres subalbatus | reverse complement strand
GTCCAGGATGTTTTCGTGTGGGAAACATTCTTGACTGCCTGAGAATTGTCCTTGCCACCGTTGACGGGCATGAAATGCTTTCTATTAATAACTGTGAAAATGCTAATAGAACAATTAGCAGATCAAGTTTCACTTGGAATGTAGAGCCATAGAAGATGAAGAAGATGTAGTGATAAACATACAAAGTTTTTTTTTCACAAATGTTTAGTTTATTGGCACTTAATTCATATGTACATATTGAAATCAAATCACCTTTTTTACGCGCTGATTAGTTTTCATTATTTTTTTCTTTGTATATTTAAGATTCAATAAGCGCACAATAACTACTAAAAGATGTAAAAACAAAATGGCGAAACGTGTTGCTTTTCGATTAAAATATTTCACGAGCAGTATAGTGGAAAAAAGGCAAAGGGCTGGTAGTGGATCGCGTGAAGTAGTTATTTGCTGGTGACAAGATAATGTAAGTAATTATGTAATTCTGAACGAAGTTTATCCAATCTGTATGTTAAACTTAACTTCGTGAAATGCATTGAGTAGGTTTATCTCTAGGGTTTATTATTAGACCTCCGGAAGTTCTTACGAGAATTTCTCTGAAGAGAAGTTCTCAATAATTAATTTCCCTAAATTCAATTTTTCAGAACATGAAAATCTATCATTTTCACTGAATGTATTGATTCCCGAATGTAAAATTGCCCCAGATGATACGAAGTATTTCTTAAAAGCATCACCGCGATCGACTGTATGCGTCCAAACAAACCAGCGTTCGAAGATTCAATCCTTAAAATAACGGCTCCTTAAAGTATCTACTTTTTCAACAAAAACTGATCAGCCTTTCGTCTTCCAAGAGTGGCTCCTTGGAGATGCCGAACATAATCATCTGTAGATGATTGTTCGTTCCAGCCAAGTATATAAAGACTACATTAAATTGGATCAATATTTCATTGCCATTGCTTCGTCGGTAGATTCGGCTTATATACGTCGTATTATTAAAGTCACCAGACTTGCCCTCGTAGAATTTAATAACCCTCATAAAATCGCTCTCGGCGCGGAGCACCCTGTCTGTCTGAAGTAATCATTACGACATGACACCATCATCCCGGAGATTAATTTCCTATAAAAATAACTATGCGTACATTGCCGCATAATTGACCGCCAGTGCCGGCAACAAGTGGCCAGATCAAGTGAAAAAATATTCATCAACCATTCTGTTGGAGGTCCTGTTGACGTATCGAGTGTCACGAGGCTTGGGGCACAAACTCGCTGGTTTCATTACTTTTGGTGAAGGTGGAATATTCAGTCGCTCACGAGTAGGTTGGGGTCGGCAGTGGGTCGAGGCCCAGCACTGTCAGCATACCCAAAAAAGCCCCGACCCAGTCATATTTTGTCACAGTTTATTATGTTCGTATGTTACAGTTAGCGTTTGGCTCGACTGGGTCGCCATCGCCACCCATAAAAGCGTACTCCCTACAACTCCCCTGCTGGCGTGCGCTCGGGTAATTTATGGAGCAATTTCCTGGCATCCGACGCTGAACAATTCATCTTGCTGAATTTTATTAACTCAAATTTCTCTTTCCCTTCCCTCGTTACGCTGCCGCTCCGTGATGCTGGAACTCGAAACCTGAAACCCGGAACTTGGAACCGATCCATCCCACCCACCAGTTGATACCCATATCGGCAATTTTCTAAATTTATCAACCGTAGATAGGAGACAGATGGGCGCCTACCTGTGCATCGCGTCGAACGAGGTCCCGCCGGCCGTCAGCAAGCGAGTCTATCTCAACGTGAACTGTGAGTATGAACCTTAATTGTGGCTTTTGGCCGCGCGTAGGATGTAGCCGGCGTGCCGATATTGACTTGATAAATGTATTGTGCTTCCGAAACGTGTACATTGAGGATGGAAAGTTAATTCCATCGATTCAGTCGGTTTCTCTGTACACTTGCGCAAGTTCTGGTCAATCGCGGAATTTCACTTACACATTTGTTTGCACATTCCAATCTCGTTTGTAAATGTCACTCATTCTCGTTGACACCAAAGAAATTTCCAAATTCAAAAGCTAAACTCTATTTGCCAATCCTTAAGAAAGTTTTTTAAGAATTTTTTTTATTGTTTTGTATTTAACGATTATGATTTTCTTGCGCTTTTCATTCCAGTCGCCCCGAACGTCACCACGGGCAAAACCCTGCTCGGCGTCTACGAGGACTCGAACATCGAACTGGAGTGCGCGGTCGAGTCGTTTCCCCGATCGGTCAACTATTGGACCAAGGTTTCCAGCGGCGGCGGCGGCGGTAGTGCTGGCAGCAAAAGTGGTTCCGATCACCGGCAGGAAATCATGCTGACCAACGAGCACATGGAAATCCGTGAACAGTACACCAACCTGTACTCGGGCCGGGCCACTCTCCGGATCCAACGCTTCAGCACCGCCGACGCCGGCAGTTACATGTGCATATCATCGAACGCCTTCGGCAAGGCAAACAAAACCATTAGAGTTTATGGTGAGTCAGGATTTACTTTCCCCCATCGATTCCAATTAAGTACCTCCCGAGCTCATCTTTGGTTTTTGTTTATTTCATAGTTTTATGGCAGTGAAAAGTCCATAAAACTAAATTGAAAATTTGGTGCCAAATTACAGTGCTGGGATCAGGAGCGTCAGAATTGAGTCCCATAAAAAGACCCCATAAAATCAACTCTAACAGAGTTTCGTTTCTGCCTGACCGGCCGATGATAGGAAGAGAGAGGTTTTGCCTGCCTGTGACTTGAAGAGTATTAAAGATTGATAAAAATGAAGCCTTTGCAATTTCGGTCGAACGGTCTCAATTTCTTTTGGGTTCGGCATTTTGCGAATCGACAAACATACGCACATAGTTACGGTATTAACATTGGTGCACGTATTGGCAGAGCACACCGTGCCAGTCGGTTACGACGTCGTAAAAAAAGGATTTTGCTCCTTCATACTTTCACTGGTAGGTTTGGACTTACCTACCAACTTCAATCTCCGGTTCATAGAGCTCAAGGAACACGTTTTGCATTGACATTGAAATCTAGTGAAAGCGGATGCACTGGGGATATGTTATAGTGTTCAAAGTAAATCTGATTCGCTTAGTCTTTTGAGGATTTATTTCTTTCAACTATGTTTTAATACGTTTCAACCGTTCCATGACATCCAAATGTACTTGGAAAAATAATCTTCTATTTCTATTCATTTGTGTGTGTTATAAAACGTAACGAATTTCTATGTAGGGTTATAAGATCTATTATAAAGCAGTTAGGCTTCGTATTACAATAAAATACGAATTTTGCGTCCGTTTTTCATTCAAATGGCTGAATTGTTGGCTCTAGTTTTATAGAATATGAGTCAATTTTGCTCAATTCGTATTCTATTGATATTAAAGAATATCTATTTTGATAGGATATAATAATCAAATCTAAGCATCGATATTACGATGTATATCGGTATATCTGTGTATCATATCCTAAATAACATTTTAAGATTTATTATTCTCTATAAGTTTGCTCTATGGTTTGCCAATGCTTCATCCTTATTCAAGCTCCTAGATTTGCGTGTCTAATATAATCATTGTTTTTTCACGGGCCCGTACTTGCATGCAATTCAAACTTGCTACTGCGACCCGCCTGCGTCAATCAAGCTCTTGTGTCCGATAAGTGGACCTCACTTCATTGTTTTCAGGATTTTTTAAGTATGAAAGAAATTGCTCTCAACTTTTGGAGGGGCAATTCTCCAAAATTTCTGAATGAATATTCCGGAGAATTTATGTAGAAGGAATTCTTGATAGAGGAGTTTCTGAAGGAAAAAATTCTCCAAAAATCCGAAAGTAAGAATATTTTACATTTCTTGTATAATGAGTTCCCAGAATTCATGAAAAAAAAATTTTTTTTCAAAATGTGTGGGGGGAAGATTCCCAGAGAATTCGAGAAAAAGGAATACCTGGGTTGATGGGGGTAAGGTTAGGCTGCGGTTATTTATATTTTCTGGCGAAATAATTCCCCATAATTCCTGAAGCGGTAAGTCCTCAGAACTCCTGAGGAAGAAATACCCCAGAATAACTAGAGATGGGTAGGGGCCCTCCTTAGCCGTGCGGTAAGACGCGCGGCTACAAAGCAAGACCATGCTGAGGGTGGCTGGGTTCGATTCCCGGTGCCGGTCTAGGCAATTTTCGGGTTGGAAATTGTCTCGACTTCCCTGGGCATAAAGTATCATCGTGTTAGCCTCATGATATACGAATGCAAAAATGGTAACTTGGCTTAGAAACCTCGCAGTTAATAACTGTGGAAGTGCTTAATGAACACTAAGCTGCGAGGCGGCTCTGTCCCAGTGTGGGAATGTAATGCCAATAAGAAGAAGAAGAAGAAGAACTAGAGATGGGAGAACCCAGAATGCTTGGAAAATCAGTTTCAGGACACGTCTGCAGGTGCAGGCATCAGTTATCCGGCAGAGCCTTAAGTTGGAGAACCAGCCCATCCCCCAAAAAGACAAAAATATGAAAGTTCTTGGAGTCTCCTTCGACCGGAGCCTTTCATTGCTTCCGCAATTCGGCGAAATCAAAGTAGGCTGTCGGACGAGAGTCAACCGGTGTCCGTGATGTTTTTCCAGGTTTCGGTAGCAGCACCAGTTTCTGGATCTCCCACGTATCCGGAAAGTTACCATCTACTACGCCGGAAACGCCAAAATCGCGGATTATCGACGCACATTGGAAATTCTATCCTGACCGGAGCTCTCTTCATCTTCAAACCTTTCGCCACAGCTTGTCATTGCAGACTTGCATACCTGCAGCGGTTATTCGGGCTTCATCTTCGTACGGCGTACGTGGCCACGTCGTAGAACCATGCTGCGGGAAAAGACCGTCCACGATGATCTTCAGCTTGTCCGGACACATTTTGGCTGGCATCGCTGGACCCTTGATCTTCTTTGGCTCCTCTCTAGCCATTTCAGACCTTGCACTCTGAAAGTGTATCCTGCCTCTGAGACAGGCAGCGCGAAGG
>NW_026942773.1:0-10754 GCF_024139115.2 Armigeres subalbatus | reverse complement strand
AATCAACGCTTTGAGAAGCCTAGCTCGGGATAAAGTCTTCATTAAATTTCGATCAAGCTACGGAGGTTTTCAAGCAAATATTGAGTGCCTGGTTACTCCCAAAGTGACTGGTATTATTCCAAACGTAAGGATCGATTTTGATTCATGGAAACTTCCAGAAGGCATCAGCTCGCCGATCCACGTTTCTTCCATCCAGAAAAGGTCGACATGCTTATCGGAGGAGAGCTTTTCTTCGATATTTTGAAGCCTGACCACTTTAGCCTTGGTACGAATCTTCCTCAACTACGTGACACTCATCTAGGATGGGTGGTAGCAGGCGTGATAAACGAGCCGTACATTTCCAATGCGGCAATTCAACATGCCAACGTTGCGTCAATCAACACCATTGAGAAAATGATGCAACAATTCTGGAATATGGAGGAAGTACCGGATGAGTCTCCCTTTTCACCCGAACAACTGTCTTGTGAAGCACATTTTATGTAAACATACGAGCGTAATGAAACCGGCAGGTTCGTGGTGAGAATACCCTTCAAGGACAACGTAGATCTGCTAGATAATTGTCGTTCTCTGGCATTAAAACGATTTCTTATGCTGGAGAAACGCTTAGAACGCAATCCGGAGCTAAAGCAATCATACTGCGAATTCATCAAACAATATGAGGAACTTGGCCACTGCCGGGAAATCAAGGAGGCTGACGATCCACCGAATTTGAGCACCTACTACCTTCCACACCATGCTGTTCTACGACCATCGAGCTCAACCACCAAGTGTCGTGTGGTATTCGACGCTAGTGCCAAATCGGAGACGTCTAAATTATCGCTCAACGAAGTGCTACAGGTCGGTCCAGTGGTGCAAAACGGGATATTTTCCATTACGCTGCGATTCCGTAAGTACTTTTATGGTTTTTCAGCGGACGTAGAAAAAATGTACCGACAAGTGCTTATGGCGCCAGAGGACAGACGCTTTCTTCGTTGCTTCTGGAGATCTGATCCTTCCCATTATCTACGGGTACTTGAGTTGAATACGGTTACATACGGTACCGCGTGTGCGCCGCATCAAGCAACGAGGTGTTTGGTACAGCTAGCTGAGGATGATGGCGCTGATTTTCCTATCGGTGCTCGCATTCTGAGTGAAGACTTTTATGTCGATGATGCCCTGTCTGGTGTCAACACTATAGAAGAAGCCATCGAGTGTCAACATCAACTAAAATTTCTTCTTGCTCGAGGTGGATTTCACATCCACAAATGGTGTTCAAACTCGAACGAATTCCTCGAACACATACCACCAGCCGATCGTGAAAGGAGGGTCCCATTAACCGAATATGGACCGAACGAGGTGATAAAGGTGCTTGGTTTATTGTGGGATCCTAACGTCGACGTCTTTTTGATTGCTAATCCACCTAGCAGTTGTATTCCGAAAGATAAGCCAGCCACAAAACGAAATTTATTCTGAGGTGGCAAAGTTATTCGACCCACTTGGGCTTTTCGCGCCGGTTATCGTTATTGCCAAGCTATTGGTACAACAGCTGTGGAGAACGTCAGCAGGATGGGATGATCCAATCGACAAAACATGTCAAGAAAATGGTCTGTTCTTCAAGTGTCGCTGCCAGAACTTCAACTTATCAAGGTTCCACGATGTGTTGCATTTCCTGATAGTGTCGCTTATGAATTGCATGGCTCGCTGACGCATCAAATGTGGCTTATGGTGCGTGCATCTATTTGCGAAGCATTTTCGTTGATGGTTCTGCACGATTGCGTCTTTTATGCAGCAAATCAAAGGTCGCTCCATTGCACGATCTTTCCATTCCACGGAAGGAACTTTGTGCTGCCCTTCTATTGACGCAATTAATCGCCCAAGTGATTCCTACGCTCCAGATGCCTTTTCGAAGAGTTGTCCTTTGGTCGGACAGTACAATCGTTTTGGCTTTGTTCGGACCCGTTTTATCAATCGGACACCGTGTCAAACCAGAGTTTCAAAATCCAATGATCGTCTACAGTGTACACTGTGATTATGTACCGGCGATTGCACCGAGCGACGGATCAACAATGAGCATAGAGATTCAGCTACACTCAATCAAGAAATCCGGCTTCTGAGCAACAATATATAAACTGCAACCGAGATGAAGAATAGAGACACTTGTTTATTGAATTTGTTCTATTTATTGCACTCAATTATTGCGAATACAGGAGATAACGATATACAAAAAGAGTTGCGGATTTTAACGATTTTATTGTCTGAAGTTTCCTTTTGTCACTAAAACTTGATATGCAGTTAGAAGGTGTGAGAACTAAACTTATACAACTACATAGATAAGGTAGAACCATGCTATGCACTAAATGTGCATTAGGAAGAAGCTGGTACAAACTGTTTATTTTATCGTAGTTCAGGCAACACGGTAACATTGCCGGCCACCTAAATTCCCATAGAATTTACGAATTCATATTTCTAATAATTCACGCTTCCTACTGATAACTTAAATTAGTTCCAATTCGTGATGTTGACTATTGATCGGATGTACCAATCGATGATTTCGGTTTCCTTTCAAGCGGTAGTAAGCAGATGCGAGAACTGGTGCGCTTGTAGATGTCAGTGACAGTTCGAAGTGTTACTACTCTAACTATGCCATCCGGACCCGGATGCGTTGTAACGATGCGTCCAAGCGGCCAGGACATTGACTGCTTGTCATCTTCCTTCAAAATTACCATTTGTCCTTCGTGGAGCGTAACCGGTGGAGATGTACGTTGATTAGCATTGTGAAGTTCTGAAATATATTCCTTCTTCCATCGCCTCCAGTATTGCTGCACGAGTTGTTGAAAATGGTGTAGACGGTTGTCAGGCACATCTTGATAGTCCGGACTTGGAACGGCTAATAACGGGGCCCCAGTAAGAAAATGACCTGGTGTTAGTACATCCAATTCATCTGGGTCGTCTGAAAGTGGTGTTAAAGGGCGGGAGTTCATTGCGGCCTCGACTTGGGTGAGGACTGTTGTCATGTCCTCGAAAGAGAGTTGTCGTTGAGCCAGAATCCTTACGAGAGATCATTTAGCAGATTTCACAGCGCGTTGCCACAAATCGCCAAAATGAGGGGCTCTGATAGGAATACATTTCCATTCGATGCCCTGTTTAGCCGCTTGTTCTACTATTTCTACTCGGCTAACGGAATCGCTTAATAAACCATAAAGCTCTCGGAGTTCGTTGCTTACCCCTCGAAAATTGAGACCATTGTCCGACAGTATTTTAACCGGCAAACCTCTACGAGTCCCGAAACCCCGAAGAGCTGCTAGAAAGGCTTGAGTGGTTAGATCGCCAATGAGCTCGAGGTGTACCGCTTTGGTGCTGAAGCATACAAATACGGCGATATAAGCCTTTATTGCGGCGGCCTTCCGGTGAGTTGGTTTAAGGTAAACGGGTCCACAGTAGTCTACCCCAGTTACTGAAAAGGCCGTGCAGGTGTAGCTCGAGGGAACGGGAGCTGTCCAGGAGGTTGTCTGATTGAGGCAGGGTTGCTTCGGAAACAGCGCAGGCAGTTTCGGTAAACATAGTTCACCAAAGCTTTGCCATTGAGGGGCCAATATTGTTGGCGAATGAGAGAAAGAGTCATGCGAGGTCCAGCATGGAGAGACGTGTGATGATACACTACAGCAACGAGTCGCGAAAACGCATGGTTGCCTGGAAGAATTATAGGGTGTTTCGTCGAAAACGACCGGTTTACCATATTGAGCCGGCCACCAACGCGCAGCATGCCCTGTGTGTCGAGAAATGGATGCAAATATTTCAAAGTAGATCGTGCTGGTATGGTACGATGATTCGACAGTTCCTTCATATCCTTCAGAATTGATTCTTCTTGCACCTGGCGAACTAAGGCTATGGCAGCAGATCGAAGCTCTTGAACAGTAACTCCATATGTGTCTGGTACACATTGGCGTTGACATCGCCGGATGAAATGAAAGCAATAGGCGGTGACACGCAATAGTTTCCAATATGATGAAAAGCGATGAATCAATGGATGGGATTCCGGTGCTATCGTTGTGACAAGAATGTTTCTTTTACGTTCCAGTAACTCGTCTGGTGGCCTTCGGTGGTCTTGGATTGCTCCAGAGCTGATCCATCGTTGATAGTCAATCAGGCCCGTGAAACCAATGATTCATTTCAACCAAATCTTTTGGCCATGTACCTCGCGAGACGATATCTGCAGGATTCTCAGAACCCGTCACTTGGTTCCATCTATGACCTTTGGTTATTTCCTGAACTTCAGAGAGTCTATTTGCGATGTATGTAGCCCAAACATATGATGATAGTTTGAGCCAACATAAGTCAACTTCTGAATCTGACCAGAACAATGATTCAGTGTCCTCCATTTCCAATGCTTTTCGAACTCTTTCCCACAGTTTTGCGACCATCAGCGCGCCAGAAAGTTCCAGCTGTGCTAAACTAACTCGTTTCAACGGTGCAGGACGAGATTTTGACATAATAAATCTACCTTAATGTGCCCTTTTGATCAATCGTTCTTGCGTATACACATGCCCCGTATACTGACTCAGATGCATCCGAGAAACAATGGAATTGGATCAAAACGGCTGCGACAAAGGCAAACCGATCAATCTTAAGATTTCCTAACAAAGGAAGTTGGAATAGAATGTCTCCCATAATTTCGCTTGATCTTCCGGTAAAGGGTCATCCCAACCCTGGGAGGCCACCCACAAATATTGCATATGGATTTTTGCCCATGATATAACCAGGGCAATGATACCGAGGGATCAAACAGACGTGCAATTACTGAGTACACTTGCCTTCTGGTCCATCCATCTTTCATTGTAGAATTCGTGACATCAATGGATAATCGATCAGTACCTGGACTCCACGTTACTCCCAATGTTTTGACGCTTTCCTCCTTATCGAATGTCAAGATGCGCTCAATACCCAAATCTTCCTCAGGTATTCCGAACAAAAACTTCCTTGATATTAGAATTCCACTTTCTTAGACCTTTAGCTAACAACTGCTGTAAGTCTTCCCTCAGCTGAATCGCCATTTCCACGGAATCTGCTCCACCGATATAATCGTCAACATAGAAGTCTTCCTCGAGTGCTGTCTTTGCTTGTGGCAAAGCGGCTCCTTCATCGAATGCCAACTGACGCAACGTCCTAGTCGCTAGGAAGGACGATGGCGACAAACCAAATGTAACTCGTTGAAATTCATACGTCGAGATGGGATCAGATGTAGAGAAGCGATATACAAAACGCATTAATGACCTATCTTCATGATGAACCATGACTTGGAGGTACATTTTTTCAATGTCAGCAACCAGCGCCACCTTATGTTTCCGAAATCTGAGCAATAAATTGAAGAGCGTTTCCTGAATTACAGGTCCCGTTAGAAGTAAATCGTTCAGCGAGGAATTGCTTGTAGTTTTGGCTGAACCGTCGAACACTGGACGAATTTTGGTTGTTGTGCTTGTTTCCTTATAGACGGGATGATGAGGTAAATAGCAAACGATTCGTCTTTCACTTCCTTCTTCTGCTAGAGGCACAAGTCTCAAATGATCGTTGTCCAAATATTCCTGAATGGCTTTATTGTACCGCGCATGGAGTCCTGGGTCTTCCTTGAAACGCCTTTCCAGTTGTACTAATCGACGTAATGCCATGCTTTTCGACTCACCTATTCTTTCAGCGAAACAATCCCTGTTGGGAGACCACCACCACATAGCGTCCTTGCTCGTTCCTTTCGACAGTTGCTGCATAGTAAGCTTCGCAATCCATTTCGTCTGATGTTTGCTTGGGTGCATCGCGAATCTCCTTAGTTATCCAAAGCCGTTCAATGGCCTCATTAAGTTGATTATCGATTGCGACATGATAACTAGAGAGGGGCATAATGCTTCTTAAATCAGCCTTTCCAGCCGCTATCCAACCTGAAAACTGTGTGTATGAAAGAGGAGCCTATCACCTAAGTTTTGGATTTGCACGCGTCCATCGTTTAACAGCAAAAATTCAAAAAAGTATTCCAATTCAAGAAGAAGATCGATGGATCCACGTTTGTTAAAACCAGGATCCGCTAAATTCATATCCGATGGGAGGTTCCAGCTTCCTAAATGGAATCGTCGCCGATGGTTTGGTCGTTCGTAACTTTCTTCAACACTAGGGAAGTCCATGGGAACGGCATAGTTGGTGGTACGTGAAAATATCGTTGCAGTTATGGAGATTGACACTTGCATCAGGGAGTTTCCAATGCTGGAAATGGGTACGTTGACTTTCTTCATTGACAGCTTCAGTATTTGACATAATCGTTCCGAAATAAGGTTGGTCTGGGAACCGCTATCCAAAAGCGCTCTCGCTAAATATGTTGCAATCTTTTATGGAGACCAACGCCGTCGATAAAAACATGTGATGCTCTCGCAGATCCGTTGAAACGTTGGACGCAAAAGTCGTAGCTACTGAGCTCTGCGTCGTATGCTGTAGCTCATCATCTTGGATCGCGTTGAAATTAGTCGATTCTGAGCAACCGGAACTCGCCGCGGACATTCCAGGATGAAGCAGCGAATGATGCTTCTTATCACAAGTTCGACAACGGAAACGAGATTGACAATCACGATTTAAATGATCTCTCCGCAAACAGTTGCTACAAAGCCTCCTAGCATTAACAATTTGGAATCTCTTATCCAATGCCAATTTCTCGAATGCCGTACAGGCTGAAATGTAATGAGGGCCATCGCAATATTGACACTTGGCCGTTGAATACTCCGTCGCTGCATGCGTCGAAAGCTTCACATCGTATCTCTTTGTACGCGAACAAGTCACAGAAACGGTTGCGGATCCTTCCTTTGAATATCGGTCTACTGCTACTGCATCCAAGATTCTTGTTTGTCCCTCGAGGAAGTCCATCACATCCTTGAAAACCGGGTCGTTCTTCTTTGGAGTGCGTATTCTCCCAGTCCTTTTGGGAATCATCATCCAGCTTTGAAATGAGTAACTTTGCATCAACATCGCTCCCCATCCCGATGTGCGTTCACCAAGTTGATCAAGAATCTTTTGTGTGTCGATCAAAACAGTCAATAAGCTCGTGTATATTAGAAGCCGACATCTTCCTCACAGTAGGATACTGAAGTAGTGCATTCACGTGTCGCTTTTTCTGCAGATAGATGTTAGAGTATCTCTTCACCAAGGCGGACCATGCAACTCCATAACTGACTTCGCTCATGGGAAATGCATCGATGACCTTTAACGCGTCACCCTTTAAAGCTGCTTTCAGATAATGAAAGCGTTGAATCGCACTCAAATTCTGATTTTCGTGGACGAGCGATTTGAACGTGTCGAAAAACGGCAACCACTGTTCAAACTCACCATTAAACTCTGGCAAACTTATTTCGGGTAATCGAATACCAGCCCTGACACCCGTATTACCACAGCTAGATGATGCTGTTTGGTTATTAGAGCCGCTAATAGCCGGCAATTTCGCCTTCAACCCTGCCCTAATCTTAAAATATAATTCCTCGAAATCTACTCGAATACTTTCTGTACGAATCCATGTTCCCTTCATCTTCCTCCATATCTTCGATGTCCGCTTGTACATCCTCGAACTCTGACCATGATGTCTAGTCTCTCCAACCTGGTCTCTACTTGATTGATTTCCGAGGGATCATTTTTTTGTAAAAATTGTTCCGTTCGATTAAGGAACTCCACAATGTTCGTTCTCGCTAATAGCCTTTGTTTCAGCTTTTTGCCCATGACGGTCCAGATCACGCCAACGTCAAACTACGAAGAAAGAAAAACCCAGCAAAGCACCAACGATACACCAACTTGTCAAATTGGAGAGATCCTCACCTGTGAGGCTCTCTATGTAAGCCTAGTAGTTTGTTTTGTTTCGCCTTCTGACTTTCTCGAGTGAGTAGATTAGTGGTCTTGCTCACCGAAACATTACGCCGGACAACTCAGATTATAGTAGCGATGATTGTTCTCTCCTCGGTCGTTTAGTAACGCAACCACCGTTCGTTGATGACGTACGTCGCCGGAAAGGATATCGAGAAATAGATAAAACCAATAGGTAGGACCCAACGGCTTTCAGAGATAGTTTGGACAGGTACTCACCTGGTGAGCCTGCCAAGCAGACCTTTATGAATGAAATGCTCTGTCTCCGTATTAATGGCTGGTACTCTACGGCAGCTCGTCACGACAATCGTTGATTGATGATTATTCCTTCCAGATAAGCTATCACCGAATTATCGTTGATCAGATATAAGTCCAATTCATCAGATTATTGCTATGTAGTCAAAGAAATAGACCCGGTAGACCAATCGTAGTAGATGTATGAGTATTGGACAGGTACTCACCGTTTGAGCCTGTCCAACAGGCCTTAAGTACTATTGATTGACTCCAAATCAATTACAATCGACTTTAATCAGGGGGCCCTTTGCCCTACTTTCCCCAAATAAATTTCGATCGCAAGAAAACGTATATACGCCTCCGATGTGTTTGTGGCGCAAAAGCTTTCACAATGGCGTTCCCATTTAACACCATCCGTCATCCGACAATGAAGATAACAGTTTGTGTACGATATCACTCAGCAAATCCTGGTCACGGCACCAATGTTCGGACCCGTTGTATCAATCGGACACCGTGTCAAACCAGAGTTTCAAAATCCAATGATCGTCTACAGTGTACACTGCGATTACGTACCGGCGATTGCACCGAGCGACGGATCAACAATGAGCATAGAGATTCAGCTACACTCAATCAAGAAATCCGGCTTCTGAGCAACAATATATAAACTGCAACCGAGATGAAGAATAGAGACACTTGTTTATTGAATTTGTTCTATTTATTGCACTCAATTATTGCGAATACAGGAGATAACGATATACAAAAGGGTTGCGGATTTTATTGTCAGAAGCTTCTTTTTTTTTAATAACAAAAACTTGATATACAGCTAGAAGGTGTGAAAATTAAACTTATACAACTACATAGATAAGGTAGATCAATGCTATGCACTAAATGTGCATTGGGGAGAAGCTGGTACAAACTGTTTATCGCTATTTTACCGTAGTTTAGGCAACATTATCAAATTCTTCGAACAACACGCGAACAGGCTTGGCTCAAGAAGCCATTGGATCAGCTTCAAACGTTCGTGAGGAAATATACAAACAGAAACCAAGGAGCATCAATGGAATTATATTCGTTCGGCAAACAATCCCGCCGACATCGTTTCACGAGGGCAGCTGCCGGAGGACTTGAAACAAAACATCCTTTGGTGGAATGGTCCACATTTTCTGGAGGAGTGCACATACGAGGTCGACGAAGTTGAAGAAATTCCCGAGAACAATCTTCCTGAGCTTAAAACTCATGTTGCAACGCCTGAAAGTAGCTGCGACCCTTTTCCATTCTTCCTGCATCATAGTTCGTTTAGGAAAATCCAACGTATCATGGGATATGTTTTGAGGTTTATCAGCAACTGCCGGGGTATCCGGACATCGAATCTGGTGAAACAAATTCCTCTCACTATCGTAGAACTTCGTCAAGCATCAGAACCAATTGTGATGGTGATTCAGCATTTGTGTTTCAGCGATGAAATTCAACGAGTGGTTTCCAAACAAACATGTAAGCGTCTTGGCAACCTGAGTCCAGTGTATGATAACGGCTTACTACGAGTCGGTGGGCGATTGGATCGCTCTAAATTGCCGTTTGCATCGAAGCATCAACTCATTATTCCCGACAAAGATCCTGTAATAAAGAAAATGATTAGTGCGTTGCATGTAGAACATCTCCACGTTGGACAAACTGGTTTGATCAGTGTTATTCGCCAAAGATACTGGCTCCTGAACGCGAAATCTACTGTGCGACAAGTCGCTCGTTCCTGTGTCAAATGTTTTCGTGTTAATCCCGTTGAAATCAAGCAGCTGATGGGGAATCTACCGTCGTCAAGAGTCGTTGCCATCACCACCTTTCGCAGTGACTGGGTGGATTATGCAGGTCCGTTCCAAGTGAGACAAGGTTCACATCGTCCGATGCTGATGAAATCGTATGTTGCGGTTTATGTATGTATGGCGACAAAGGCTGTGCATTTGGAAATTGTATCGGATTTATCAACTGATGCCTTCCTGGCGTCATTAAGAAGATTTGTTAGCAGAAGAGGAATGGTACAGCAAATACATTCGGACAATGCTACTAATTTTCACGGAGCGGAGAATGAACTACATGCGTTATACCAGCAATTCCAAGACCAACAAGTGGTGAATAAAATCCAACAGTTTTGCCAAGTTCGGGAAATCCAGTGGCAATTCATTCCACCGGACGCACCAGAGTTCGGTGGTCTCTGGGAAGCAGCAGTTAAGGCGACGAAATTCCACCTGAAGCGCATAGTAGGCGATGTAAAACTCACGTTTGAAGAAATGGCGACTATTCTAACGGAGATAGAAGCTATTTTGAACTCTCGTCCATTGTTCAGTTTGTCCAGTGATTCATCAGACCCACAGGTAATTACACC
Organism: Armigeres subalbatus; assembly: GCF_024139115.2. Lineage (NCBI taxonomy): Eukaryota > Metazoa > Arthropoda > Insecta > Diptera > Culicidae > Armigeres > Armigeres subalbatus. The sequence continues at coordinate 283 of NW_026942773.1, read as the reverse complement.
AGCTCATTATTTGATAGGTCGACCCTTGAATGCTCCAGCCGAGCCATCCTTGGAAGATATCAAGGTCAACCGACTTGATAGATGGCAGCATCTGCAACTAATGCGTGAGCATTTCTGGCGAGCGTGGTCTAGGGACTACCTCAATACTCTTTCAGCCACGTAAGAAAAACCTACATGTAACAACAAATCTGCGGCCTGGAATGGTAATCCTTCTCCACGATAAGAACCAACCACCGCTCAGTTGGAAACTGGGCAGAATCACAGCTGTGTATCCAGGTGATGA
>NW_026942772.1:0-7983 GCF_024139115.2 Armigeres subalbatus | reverse complement strand
TGGTTGATTGGTTGGTTGCTTATTTGGTTGATTAGCTTGTTGGTTGATTGGTTGATTAGTTAGTTGGTTGATTGGTAGCTTGCTTAATTGGTTGGTTGCTGGATTAGTTGATTGATTGGTGGTTGGTTACTTATTTGGTTGATTGGTTGCTTTACTTGATTGATTGGTTGTGGTTATTTAGTTGATTGGTTGGTCGTTTCGTTAATTGGTAAGTTGTTTAGTTGATTGGTTAATTAGTTGGTTGGTTGCTTGATTGGTTGGTTGGTTGCTTGATTGCTTGGTTGATTGCTGCTTGATTTGTTAGTTGGTAGTATGGTTGATTGGTTGGTTGCTTAACAGGTTGATTGATTGGTTAGTAAGCTGGTTAGTTGATTAGTTGTTATGTTGGCTGCTTGGTTGATTGATTAATAAGTTGATTGCTAGATTGGTTGGTTAGTTGATTGGTTGGTTATTTAGTTGATTGATTGTTTGATTGGTTGCTTGATTGGTTGGTGGGTTGATTGGTTAGCTGGTTGGTTGCTTGATTAGTTGATTGGTTGATTGTTAGCTTGCTTGATTTGTTAGTTAATGGTTGCTTGATTGTTGGTTGGTTGCTCTACTGGTTGATTGGTTAGTCAGCTGGTTAGTTGATTAGTTGATTGGTTGGTTGCTTGGTTGATTGGTTAATAAGTTGATTGGTAGCTTGCTTGAATGGTTAGTTGATTGATTGGTTAGTTATTTGGTTGATGGGTTGGTTGGTTGCTGCTTGATTTGTTAGTCGGTATAATGGTTGATTGGTTGGTTGATTGATTGATTGGTTGGTAATTTGGTTGCTTGGTTGATTGGCTCGTCGGCTGGTTAGTTGATATGTTGTTTTGTGGGTTGCTTGGTTGGTTGATTAGTTGAGTCGTTGCTTGATTGATTGGTAGCTTGCTTGAATGGCTGATTGCTGGATTATCCAATCAAACGGCAATCAACAAATAACCAACCAAGCAACCAACAATGAAGCAACCAGCCAACTATCAACGAACCAACTAATCAACAGTTCTACCAACTAACAAATCAAGCAACAACCAACCAATCAATCAATCAACTAATCAACCAATCAAGAAACCAAAAAACAACTAATCAACCAATCAGCCGACCAACCATTCAATCAAACGGTAAAGCAACCCATCAACCAAATAACCAACCAATTAAGCTACCAACCAACTAATCCAGCTATCAGCCATTCAAGCAAGCTACCAATCAATCAAGCAACGAATCAACTAATCAACCAACCAAGCAACCAACAAAACAACATATCAACTAACCAGCCGACCAGCCAATCAACCAGTAAAGCAACCAATCAATCAAATTACCGAACAATCAATCAATCAACCAACCAATCAATCATTCTACCAACTAACAAATCAAGCAGCAACCAACCAACCCTGTCCAGCAGATTTCCTGCAGCGCTACGACGTCGAAGTTGCGGGGATGTAATTCATCGTAGATTATCCGTTCGCAACCTGCGGAGCCTAGCGACTTGCAGTTCCATGTTCCAGGCTTCCAAGCGTTATCCTTTATTCTTCGCCTAGGGCGTTGCCGATTGTATCGAGTCGTATTATCTTCTATGTCGTTCGTAATAGTTGTTTTTAAAGGCGGCTTATTGAGCCTGCGCAAAACTCCTGTCTCGTCGGAGGGCCGTCGTGTCAGGGCTGTTTAGCGTCCCACCTAACACCAGGACTTGGGCTTGTGCGCTTTGAGCGGCACACGGTCGCTTTGGCGGAGCCTACTTGCGGATACACGCAGCTTTTTATAGAGGTTAAACAGGGTCTACTGTCAAACCCCACCACATCCTAGGCAGACGCCACAACTCGCAGATGGCCTGGGGAGGGATCGTCAAGCCCTTGGACAAAGTCCCTGCTGCCCCCGACCAACCAACCCATCAACCAAATAACTAACCAATCAATCAACTAACCAATCAAGCAATCTAGCAATCAACTTATTAACCAACCAACCAACAATCAAGCAACCAACCAATCAACCATACTACCAACTAACAAATCAAGCAGCAACCAACCAATCAAGTAAGCTACCAATCCACCAAGCAATCAATCAACTAACCAACCAACCAACTAATCAACCACCAAGCAACCAACAAAACAACATGTCAACTATCCAGCCGACCAACCAATCAAGCAACCAATGAATCAACTAGTCAAGCAACCAGTCAACCAAATTAATAACCAATCAAGCAATCAACCAACCAATCAACCATTCTACCAACTAACGAATCAAGCATCAATCAATCAAATAATCAACCTTTAAAGCAAGCTACCAATCATCCAAGCAATCATTCAACCAATCAAGCAACCAACAAAACAACATATGAACTAACGAGCCGACCAAACAATCAATCAACCAGTCAAGCAACCAATCAACCAAATTACCAACCAATCAAGGAATCAATAAAAAAAAGCAACCAACCAATCAACCATTCTTCCAACTAACAAATCAAGCAGCAACCAACTAACCAAATAACCAACGAATCAATCAACTAACTAATCAAACAACCAACCATTCAAGCAAGCTACCAATCAACTTATTAACCAATCAACCAAGCAGCCAACAAAACAACTAATCAACTAACCAGCCGACTAACCAATCAAGCAACCAACCAATCAACCAGTCAAGCAACCAACCAACAATCAAGCAACCAACAATTCAAGCAAGCTACCAATCAACCAAGCAATCAAACAACCAATAAGCTAATCAACCAATCAAGCAACCAACCACCCAAATAACCAATCCAGCAATCAACTTACCAAGCAGCCAACAAAACAACTAATTTACTAACCAATCAATCAACCTGTCAAGCAACCAACCAATCAACCATACTACCAACTAACAAATCAAGCAGCAATCAACCAAATAATCAATCAAGCAACCAACCAACTAATTAAGCAACCAACCAACCAACCAATCAAGCAACCAATCAACTAAACAACTTATCAATTAACGAGACGACCAACCAATCAACTAAATAACCACAACCAATCAATCAAGTAAAGCAACCAATCAACCAAATAAGTAACCAACCATCAATCAATTAACTAATCCAGCAACCAACCAATCAAGCAAGATACCAATCAAACAACAAACTAATCAACCAATCAATTAACAAGCTAATCAACCAAATAAAGCAACCAACCAATCAACCATTCAAGCATCCAACAAAACAACTAATCAACTAACCAGCCGACTAACCAATCAAGCAACCAACCAATCAATCAGTCAAGCAACCAACCAACAATCAAGCAACCAACAATTCAAGCAAGCTACCAATCAACCAAGCAATCAAACAACCAACCAGCTAATCAACCAATCAAGCAACCAACCAATCACCAATCAAACAACCAATCAACTAAATAACCAACCAATCCAGCAATTAACTTACCAAGCAGCCAACAAAACAACTAATCAACTAACCAGCCTACTAACCAATCAATCAACCTGTCAAGCAACCAACCAATCAATCATACCATACTACCAACTAACAAATCAAGCAGCAGCCAACCAAATAATCAACCGACCAATCAAGTAAACAACCAGTCAGACAAGCTACCATTTACCAAGCAATCAAGCAACCAACCAACTAATCAACCAATCAACTAATCAACCTGTCAAGCAACCAACCAATCAACCATACTACCAACTAACAAATCAAGCAGCAATCAACCAAATAATCAACCAAGCAATCAAGCAACCAACCAACTAATTGAGCAACCAACCAACCAATCAAGCAACCAACCAACCAATCAAGCAACCAACCAACTAATTAACCAATCAACTAAACAACTTATCAATTAAGTTGACGACCAACCAATCAAGCAACCAATCAACTAAATAACCACAACCAATCAATCAAGTAAAGCAACCAATCAACCAAATAAGTAACCAACCATCAATCAATTAACTAATCCAGCAACCAACCAATCAAGCAAGCTACCAATCAAACAACAAACTAATCAACCAAATCAACAAAACAAGCTAATCAACCAAATAAGCAACCAACCAATCAACCATTCAAGCATCCAACAAAACAACTAATCAACTAATCAGCCGACCAACCAATCAATCAATCAGTCAAGCATCCAACCAACCAAATAACCTACCAGGATCTCGGAAGGATTCCCTGGATAAGCCAGGAAGGATAGATAGGAAAAATAGGAAATATTCCGCGCAGAATCTCTGAAGGATTTCCTGCAGAATCTCGGAAGGATGGACTGCAGAATCTCCGCAGGATTTCCTCCCGAATCTCGGAAGGATTTTTAGCAGAATTTGCATGTTTGGAAGTTTTGTTTTGGTTTTGGAAGGATTCCATGAGAATCCCGGAAGGATACGCTGTAGAATCTCGGAAGGATTCCCTGCGGGATCCCTTATGGAATATCGGAAGGACTCCTGCGGAATCCCAGAATGATTCTTCGCGGAATCTCAGTAAGGCTCCCTGCGGAATTCCAGACGGATTTGCTGCGTGATTCCGAAATAATTCGCTGCGGGACTCCAGAAGGATTCCCTTCGGATTTCGAAAATAATTCCCGAAAGCATTCTCTTCGGAATCCCGAAAAGAAATTGAAAATTATAAAGAAATAAGTCAGTTCAATTCTATAGACCAATTCAGATGGATTTCTACTTATATATGAATATTTATATGTTCATTCATACCTAGTACACTTTAGTTCGAACAATGTGGATTACGGGATAGTGATTCCGCTTGTCATGCCAAAACTTGAACGCGGTGCAAAAAAATAATTCACGGACAGCTGAACAGTGTCTTTCTTTCGAGAAGCTTCTTGTAACATATCTTTCTATAATTATTGTGTGATTCGATACATCAAACTGCGTGGGCGATAACCGCAGACGAAGCTGTACTCTAGGATTTCTCTGTTTGTATTTGGTATCTCCAGTCTCCGTCTGTTGCTACTACTATGAATTCTATAACACTCCAAGCTATTCCAGATCGTCGTTCATTTCTTGCAATCTGGCCCTCTCGCTATCGCTTCCGCCCTGTCCGCCGCCTTACTGACGCATACGATTGATCAGTAGTGTGAACACTTGGGATGGCAAGGTCTGTTGGAGGCCTTGGAGAAGCTGTGCCGGTTGGCCGCAGACGATCACTGCGTTAGCCAGATGCTCGACACCGTTCTCGATGTCACCGGAAGAGATGAGGGCCTCGCCCGTCTGAATTTCCTGGAGGAAAAATCTTGCTCTTCTTCATGGTCTGCCATGTTGGGCATCGTCGTCCGTGGCCCTCCAGCAGCCGAAACAGCCTTCGTCGCTTTCCTCTTCTCTCGCAGCTTCTTTTTGAAGTCCGGATCTTTGCGGCGCTTGTGATCGAAGTAGATGCAGTAGCTCAGGAACAGCGTTCCGGCCACGCCGGTTGCAATCCCGATGGTAGTTTTAGTAATCTCCATCTCAACGATTCCGGACCCGAGCTTCACGGTGGCACTAGCACGTTAATTCCGAACGAGAGAGGTCGAAAAGCGAAGAAATTTTCCTGCTTTTGTCCACGAAATGAACTTCTGACCTCCTCCCGCGCAGCTTCTTTTTGAAGTCCGGATCTTTGCGGCGCCTGTGATTGAAGTAGATGCAGTAGCCCAGGAACAGCGTTCCGGCCACGTCGGCTGCAATCCCGATAGTAGTTTTACTAATCTCCATGTCAACGATTCCGGACCCGAGCTTCACGGTGGCACTAGCACGTTAATTCCGAACGAGAGAGGTCGAAAAGCGAAGAAATTTTCCTGCTTTTGTCCACGAAATGAACTTCTGACCTCCTCCCGCGCAGCTTCTTTTTGAAGTCCGGATCTTTGCGGCGCTTGTGATTGAAGTAGATGCAGTAGCCCAGGAACAGCGTTCCGGCCACGTCGGCTGCAATCCCGATAGTAGTTTTACTAATCTCCATCTCAACGATTCCGGACCCGAGCTTCACGGTGGCACTAGCACGTTAATTCCGAACGAGAGAGAGGTCGAAAAGCGAAGAAATTTTCCTGCTTTTGTCCACGAAATGAACTTCTAACCTCCTCACTCGCAGCTTCTTTTTGAAGTCCGGATCTTTGCGGCGCTTGTGATCGAAGTAGATGCAGTAGCCCAGGAACAGCGTTCCGGTCACGCCGGCTGCAATCCCGATGGTAGTTTTACTAATCTCCATCTCAACGATTAGCTTCACGGTGGCACTAGCAGGAACTAAGAACCATCAAGTTCATCTCACTTTATAATTTTAACAGAACTTATTTATGATCAGAAAAACAAAAACAAAACATCAATGCTGTCAGTTATGCGTGCACGGAAAAATAATCATGCGGAAAATGATGACTGACAGCATCTGGTTAGTGTCTTTTCAGTTGTATACCTAGGACTACTACACACCGATTGAAACTTGAACACAACACGGGAAAATCCCGAGTGTCTGGTCCCGGTTATTAGTTCCTGACTTGACGACACTGTTATTATAGTCACTGTATTAGGTTCTGCAGCATCTGTACACGGTTAGAAAAAAGTACCTAATATTAAGTACTTTTCACTCAAATCGGGGGTTCAGTGTGGGAACCCAAAATTAAGTAATTTTTTCTTGAGATTAAGTAAAATTCACTTAATATTAAGTAAAATAAACTTAATTTTAAATAGAAACTAACCAAAAGTTAGGTAAATTTCACTCAACTTTTGTAAACATGAGATTACTTAACGTTGGGTTCCCACACTTTAATGCCCTTGTTGAGTGGTTTTACTCTTCAGTTTATGATAACAAAGGGAAGAGGGAGGGAGATGCAAGAGAAAAAAAGTACCTGAAATTAGGTACTTTTTTCTAACCGTGTACGTAACCTCAATCTGGTGAAAGATCAGTAGTACTTCTTGTTAGACTCAGGGGCAGCCAACCAATCACGAGCTCGACCGTTGTCGGAGTCAGTCGAAAGTACTACTGAACTGTCAAAAAAGTTCATTCGACGAGGACCGAATTCATTCGTGACGTCATGCTGCAGAACCTAATTGGAGGGTTGTTTTCACGCATCATCGTCCATTTAAAATGTGATGCGAGAAATACGAAGGTGCGGTAGTAGAAAAAGTTCATCCACAATGAACCTTCAGTAGTAGATTAGTGAGGTCATTCATAAACTACCGTATTTAGGCTGATGACATCTGATGCGTGTGCGTGCGCGAATGCGTCCAAGGGTCTGTTCACAAATTACGTAACGCTTTTGGGAGGAGGTCCAACTTGCGTTATACTTTGTTACACTAAAAGGTGGGGGAGGGGGTGGGTACTACCAAATGTTACGCATAACGCGAATGAAAATTTATTTGAATTTCTTTTTTTTTAATCACTGATTGAAGTAATTGCTGTTTATCGTTATCGTATATTAGTCATTATCGAAATCAAGCATTCTGACACACTGTAAACCTGACAATACCCATTAAAGAGTTGAAAAGACCCATTATTTGATGATATATTGAGCTGTCATAATAATGAGTATTTTGAAATTATTGATAGTGTGTTCTTTTTCCCCATTTTGAAGTTAAAAGTTTATACCCATTAGTGGGTGAAAATCTACTTGAACGAGAACGAAGCAGAAACCAATTTGAATAAATTAAATGTAAGTAAATATTATTTTTGATCAATTTAATTTGTTTGCGTGATTAAACAAAATAAAAACGACGGATCATTTCCATCATTTCAGCTAACGGTTCATCAATTGAACGATTGGGAAAGACGAGTGAGCTCGTCATGTCGTCGGAGGATTGGAAGTGAGTATTCTTTTGATTTTATTCATGTTATAATATTTTTTTCAACTGTTTAAAATTTCAGCTAACCAAAATATTGTGAAGAAGTTCCGCGGAATTGGATCCCTCGTGATGTCGTTAGTCAGCCAATCCAGCGGACCCAACAACAGTTGTCGATCGGCGATATCTCTGGGAAGCAACTTAGTGAGTGTTTGCTGCCCAGAGTTACAAAATGCCATTCAAAAA
>NW_026942771.1:300000-409869 GCF_024139115.2 Armigeres subalbatus | reverse complement strand
CGATGGCTGTTCCAAAATGCTCAAAATCATTGATTTTACGACATTTATTGAGGTATATCTTAAAATCTCGAAGTGTTAGAGCAAATCTAAAGTCAGATTCGGATTCAGCGAGCAAAAATCTACTAGGGACACATTATTTGGTGTTAGGGACAAAATCTTGTTGAGCTGTGAATCGACAGGAATCGAGAAAAATCGATTAGTTACTAATCGATTAATCGGGATTTTACGACATCTCTAGTACTGTCAAGCGTTTGGATGCAGTTAGTTATTGGAAAGACGCATTGGGAAAAGAAAATTGGTTCTTCTCAGGACCAGTATTTTATGGAAAGAAAGAGTTAATTGCGAAAATGGAATGTTTCGACGGCATCGGGTTTGGCGTGGTAGCTTGGTTGCTGTTAGTGATTCCACCCGCCCGTTCAAATTAATTGCATCATCTCCTCCGCCGCGCTATCAAATTTGCTAGTTACGATCGAGTTTTGCCCTTTAAAGAAAGTTCATATCGGATTGTCGGATCAACCTTCTTTTGTATGCATAAAGACCTTTTGGAGGACACCATCCTCAAAATGGCCGAAATAAAGGAGAAATAAGCAGAATCAGTAGTGGCGTGAAACCAAACACAAATATATTTATATGCAACGTTTGGTCTTCGCCCGCGATGTAAGCGTTCGTGCCAAAGTAAGGATTGTGATGTCCTCGACTGAAAGCAAGTCGAGTGGCTTCAGCGGCCCATGAGTCATGTTAATTCTACGGTTAGAGACTCAACTGGGAACAACTATTCGACTTCTTGATTCAGTTAGCCTGAGCAGTTTGCTCAATGTTAATAAAACGACACAAATTATTAAGGCAAATACTATCAATTTCGAATAGCTACGTAGTCCTACGTCACCTTTGCGTACAACCCGATTGGGCTGCACCTTTGAGTTTTTCATAAACATCTAACCGTGGGACCCCGTGATGCTGAGTCGACACCTCGACCGTGGGACTGTCATCATTTAGCTAGGGACAAATAGGTTTCTTTATTAGAATCGATATAATAAATCAGTTTTAGTTCTAACCATCATATAATTCGTTTCGGCTTTATTATTTTTTGAAGAGACCCTAGGTCTTCCGTTAACTAACGCATTGAATTTTGAAGGAAGCTCTTTTTACTTCAACCAAGTTTACCAAATTCCATACGAAAATTACCATTTCGGGAGAGTAGTCAACACCAGAGCACAGACAAACAGACGTAACACTTCTGATTTCAACATCGTTCACGTGTTCAACAATTGATTTGAAATACATCTGTGCGATTGTGCCAAGAGAGGCGCTAGTGTTCAATCGCTTTGACATTTGATTAGTGTATATGCTGCTGAATGTTTTCTGTATTGATGACGATGATAATGATGATTTATATAGAAGTATACGTTTCGAACAAAATGTCAAATGGGAAATAATCAAGGTCGACTATCTTTCTCGCGATTCTGACAATAGACGGCAGTAGTGTTTTCTGAAAAAGTAATGACGATAATTTTTCGAACAATTTATATGAAGAGTTACGTCTGTTTGTCTGTGACCAGAGTGTATGTAATTAAGAGTGGCGACACTGTCAGAATTGAAACAAAATTCATCTATCATTCCCATACAAAATCGTGTTCCGAGCAAAAGACCTGTCAAATGCGGCACATGTCACCACTCTTAAGGACATAGTTGGAAGAGTACCACGATGGCAGCCAATATGGCACCGGACCTTCCACGGGCCAACCCCACACCTCCCGCACTCCTCTCCCACCAACATTCAAATGCATCGAACAGCATCGAACTAAAGTTTAATATTCAAATTACTAACCTGTTTACAGCATATTCCCTTACTTCCCGTGATAATGAACATGTTTCTTCAATGAATCCTATGTATTCCGGCTCGAATTGTAGCATAAATCAGCAATTTCGTGCCAATTTAATAGCCGTTCGCGATTTGGTGGGTTCATCACTGCACTTCACTTCTTCTCAAAGGGCATTGAAAAAATCAAGTTTTTACTCACTGCTCCGCACATGAGCAGCCCGAAATGTTGATAGAATGCAAATTAAACACCACTTTTTGAAATCAGTCACTTATTTGAACCGAAAACTTAGTATAAACTGCTAGTTTTGCCCGAAAAAAACGATTAAAAACTGATCGTGGAGCGAATGTAAACACCGCGGTGCACCGGCACCGGCAACAGCAAACTAAAAAAAGTAGGGTGGTTCAAAAAATAATTTTGCTTCGCCACTCTCAGTTAATTATGATTTATAATTTGGGTGTCATCCAATGGTTTGGGCTGGTTTGAATAGAGGCTTACCGTGCGCAGGTCGTTTCAGGTTTGTATGACAGTTGATATGGCGAGGTTGAATTTAACATTATTCTGATTCTGGCACTCCGTCATTGGGCGATGGCGAGGGGGGAGACCATGTGACTGGATGAAATATTTAAGAGCTTTAACTTCATAGACAATCATAGACAGATTTCAATCGAGGTTGCGATTCTTTCGCATGATAATTAGGCTTCTCAGAAGGCATCAGTGAAACGTGCAATTCAACAAAATACCCAGAATTTGTCTGTGATATCTATCGCACCAGGGCAGATACTTCTAATCTAGTCTAGTCTACACTATCGTACCAGGGGCAGATACTTCATACAAAAACTGTGACTTAAGGGTGAGTGGGGTATACAATGCTATATTTGCGATACGTAATCAATGGATCTTTCCTGCGGTGCGGTTTTCGTTCACTGAAGTCTTTGGAATGTTGCTTTCAGCTATGTGTTTTCGCCAGCGTTTGGAGGGGAGGCGTCTTAGAAAGTGTAATAAAAGGTTTAGTTTCCCATACTAGTTTTCATACAAACTTGAACCGGCTTGCGCTCAACCAGTTTTTGTTCAAATCGGTTTTTTGAGGACACTCGGAGCATGGGACGGAATCGAGTGAGCGTGGTGGTGCTGGGGCGTTTTTTGAACCACCCTACTAATATTCTTTGTTTTTTTATAAATACGACACCAATACTACTACAGTATATGAAATTTTTTATTGTACCAATACTATCAAAGCTTTGTTTTGGTACTCAACCCACCTTCACCTTAATTACATACACTCTGGTCAACACCATATTTTCTTGTGGCGCACGGCAGGATTGGAGCGATGAGAGCGATAGAAAGTCCGTCAACTTTGTATGTAACGTGATGACACTAGAAAAAAGCGAAATTTGAGCATCAACATTTTATGCATGTTCATGCCGGATGGCTAATAGCCGAAATTAAAGCAAACTGTTAAAGTGCAGTTTCGACATTGGCTGGTAAAATTAGATTTTTCAATAGGTAAATGCATTGAATCAATTGTTTCCAATAGTTGTATAGAATCCTGAAGAGTTTACTAATCGACACATACCAAAATCTCCAGAAGCTCCAGGCTCATTCTTCCTGACTACTTTTCGTGGCGATCCCAAATTTGAAACTTTGGAATGACCGCCTTGTCTTACCGAAGGACGTTATTCTACGTCAAAATGTGAAGTTTGTTTTAATTAATTAAATATGTTTTAAAAATGATTTTATATCCGCGCCATCACTGTACTGTATAATTGTTTGACACAGTGCATCACCAATTGAGTTTACTTACCAAAACCGAGCCCATCAGGTCGGCCATCTCGGTGATATTCTGCAGAGCGGTCAGATTCTGCTGGTGTGCCGTGCGTGGGACACTATCGCTGCGGTTCTCCAGCTGTTGCATCAGCAGATCCTACTCCTCGGTTTCCAACAGCACCCGGTTGATGCGGAAGATGTCAAAGAGCAAGCAGCCGCCGCACAGCCATCGCAGTATGATTGTGAAGAGCAGCATGGCATTGGCTACTGGGATGGGCAGGCAGGAGCAGCCAGTTGAGAAATCGAATTTTTGTTGTGTAAAAATGTGAACCGGCAGCAGCACAACCAGTGCTTTACAAAGCGATATAGATACTGACGAGAGTGAATTGTATATTGTCAGATTTTCTGGATATGATACACTGCGCGGCGTTTGTAGTGTTCCCAAATGGGTACTTGCACAAAACTTCACGCGGCGAATGACTGTCGAAAGGTACGGCCGCGCCAAACGATACACCGCAATGCTGTTTACCCATAAGAATCAAGTAAACGGGGTGCAAAAAGCGCGGCGGTACCTTTCATGAAGGGTTTGCCGCGTGCAATTTTGAGAAAATCAGGCAATAATACACAGCGGAAATGTTAAACGAAAGTATATTTACCGAAGGCAATAAGACTATCTGACGTTCATCATCTTTCTCTTGCACGCGCACAGACGGGATAGGTTTTGCTTTCATACGGAAACGCTTCCGAAGCGTTTCCGTATGAAAATAAATCCTATCCTTCACGTACGCGTGCAAGAGAAAGATGATTAAACGTCAGATAGCCTTAAGGTTCTCCCAAACACACGCGATGCGACAGTCGCGACGCGATTCTATCGCTTGGCGACAGCGATTCTGTCGTCGGTGATATGGAAGCGTAAATACCACATTGTCTGCATCGACCCAACGATAGAATCGCAGCGACTAGTTGTCGCCGTCGCGGCGATGAAATCGCTTAGGTCTGGGGGAGCCTTTATAGTGGAATGAGCGAATCAGCTGTCGTGTTTGTTTTATAAGAGAGTTGTGTACACAAGGGCTCGATAATATTAGTGAGATAATTTTCAATCGCTTGTGTTGGGCTGGCAGCAGGATATTATAACCTGGGTGGTGCGAATAGAATCGATTTGGTAAAGACACTATAAACAAAGACGGGAAATGTTCCAATTGGAATTCCAAATTTACTGTCAATGTCATTCCAATCGAGCAAGAGACCTGTCATTCCAAAATATCGCGCGCAGCATTTGGCAAGGGTTCGTTTGAACCAGCACGAATAAATATGTTTATATTATTATTTGAATATTTTTTGATGGATTTAGGTAAAAATGTGTTCGTATGTGGTTGAAAATCAATCAAACATGTTTATAGTGAATTGTGGCTTTTTATTGGGTGGTTGAACACGATACAAATAAAATATTTTTGAATTATGAAATTCGTATAGACCAATGTGGAAAGTATATCCAGCATCAGCAGTGTTGCGCACGCAGAGTTGCCTGGTGATTTATTTGTTCAGGGATCAGACTTCCCGTCTTTGTATATAGTGTCTTTACGATTTGGTTGTCAAACTGAAGCCAAACTTTTCTATTGTGCCGGAGCCAAACATTGAAGATTGTGGTTATGTTCATTTCAGATCCTATATTGAGAAGTATTGTTATTATTTGGGGAAAGAATAAAAATAAACTTAGTTTGATTTCTGTATTCTTTGTAACAAATATTTTCACATTATATTTCGAGTTGAAAATTAGAAGGAATGCAATTAAAAAGCACTCGTTACGAAATTTCACGAGATTCAACAGCTGATTGGAGCAGGAATGTATGTAAACCATCGTTAAGTCATGTAGCGTCTCGCGCATTTGTGCACCTTCATGCAACTTGGAGAGAAAAATTCGAGCGGGAAATGTTTGACAGCCAAGTAACTGCAAAATAATTTTGCTTATGGGATTGATTTCAAAATATCCCTTTACTCGCTTGAGAGCAGAAAAGCGGCTTTATCCGCAGCACCCAGATTATAACTAATGAAGGTGGTAAAAATTCACAAAATAACTTGGAGTAAAAAGAACACGAATATGTTTTATTTTATATGAATAGAACATCGATTGGTTTCAGCAACGAAGAATTGTATACGAGTTGTGGGTAATATTGATTCAACATATGTAAAATGAATTTATATTTCAATTCTCTTCAATTGAAATTTTCAAACAATTTTCGCATGATGGTTTAATAATTACAAAAATAGAAATACTATAACAAGAGATCGGCGTAGACGTCATCTTGTTTCCAATCGAGCCGTCAAAAACGGTTCCAATTCGAATTGTTTACATTTTTTATTCATGAGTGGCAAGCCAAAAGTTCGAGTGATGATAGAATTCTCGCTTAACTTTTCAAAAGGACCTACATATGTAACATTTTTTTCATGATTTAATTGGAATATTACAATCAACAGACCAATATGAAAGCTTTTGATTGCAGTACTCAAATTAATTCATGAAAAAATGTTACTTAGGTTCTTTTGAAATGTTAGGGGAGATTTTTTTCACGATTTCATACCTTCTCACACGTAGCCATTTCGACAGTTTTTCACTCCACCAGCATCTTGATATAGGGTTGGTAATAATATTTTGTGAAGAAGGTCTTTTTTTTACTGCTACTGTAGTTAGAAATTCGGATGCATGTTTACATTTGGATGAACACGCCTGCATGAATCTGTAGTGGTGAAAACTTTAACTCTGACAAATTTGTTCTGATACAAGACACTATAGATTTGAATACTTGTGCGTCATTCCGTAAGTTATTTGTGCACACCAACCTACAGAAAAACAGTAAGCCGAAAATTTATGGAAATTCATACTGTCTTTCTTCGATTTGGATTGAGTCCGTCGATAGTTATTTAACCTTACCGACTATCATCCAACTATTCACGAAGAGAACGGACTCGAATCAATATCAACATGAGAAGCAGTAGGCAAACATCGTTCCTTCACATATATTCAAATTGGAATCAATTCACTTATTCTTTCTTCATACATAAACGCAGTGTCCAGTGTCATCGAAATAGACAACCGTGACAACTACCCCTACCAGTTGTATACAGTATATGATATATCACGTCCAACTGGAAACTGAGCAGCACGTGTAGCTATTTTCAGGATCTGAAAGCCGAAAGCGATAGTTGCACATTCTGTAGCCATGCTCGGCAGTCGGAGCAACAGATTTTCTGGATATGTTTCTGGTTGGTGAGCGAGTATTGGTAAGCGTTTCCATATTCTCAGTTAGAATATCCATTCCAATTAAATTTCCTGTAGGAAAATGATGTTCAAAGCAGAATCGATGCCGATGCGGAAAATGTCGAAGGAATTCAGCTCCATCTGAGTTTGAATGGAACAACTATTTCCATCTGGAAATTTATTATCTCTAGGAAAGACCTACGAAGGACTTCCAATCAAGGGAGTAAAACTCTTCCAACAGCCGGACAATAAAACCACAGACAGTGATAAAACCATCTTTATCGAAGGCTGAATCTACGCCCGTGAATGGATTTCTCCAGCAACTACCATATTCATCCAAAACCAGCCCATCAGTTCATCTGATCAAAACATTTCCGAACTTGCCACCACATACAATTGATTCTTCTTCCGGCCAACCGTAAGCCCGGATGGCTACAAATTCTCCTTCTAGGGTATGAACTGGTAGATATCGTGGGCTGAACTTGAGAACGTTTTGGAGTAGCTTGAGCACCTGAATATTGAACACTGGCTTAACATTCAGGATAACCCATCTTATCTGAGTATTCAGAATGATGAAACAATGTGGTTTACGATTCAAACATTTCAACTTCATTTACATGCTCTTAGGATCGAAATCTTCCCAAGATTTCGGATATATGAGGTTTCACGGCATAGTCAAACTTGAGCTCCAATATTTTTCTGTAAAGCCAACATGTATGATGTGTGATGATGAACAATTTTGCTGAAGAAAATGTGAATTGTGATTGTGATTTGTGTTGAAATTCGATTTCAATCGTTATTATAACACTATTTTTAACATAGATTGCTTTAACAATTTGAGTGTTTATTCTGGAACACTGCAACATTTTTTCATATCGCAGGAATATCCAGTCCTTAGTTCCAAGACCCTTTTATGATTTTAAAAAGCATTATTATTATTTAGAACTTCATGTTGATTTTTTAAATACAAGCTTCTTTATGTCCTAACCTTTTTCAAAGGCACTACCAGAATTTTGTACATTTAGAACATTTAGGTGCATTATAAAATTTTACGATCAATTATAGTAATTGGTCATCGGCAATATCATAAAAAAAATCATAAGGGTTGTTACAAGACACGACCGCCCGACGTAAACTACGTGAAACAGTTTGGTGAAATGAAGAATCTAGTGCCATTAACCATGAGTATTACAAAATTACTCTTTGGATTTCTTATGAAATTTACATTTTAAAAGGAACTAATATATTTATTTAATTAAAACAAATTTATTGAACTCCGCCGATGCTGAGACCGCCGCCCGAGACATTTCTAATGAAATGCCACGCGCGCGGGGGAGAGCAGTTTTCTTATCATCAATAAAGATGGCTTATTAGTCCCGCCTCTTTGTTGTCCGCTATGGCTGCAAATATTGTGTAACCGTCAAACACTCACCAAAGGGCGTGGCTACAGATTCAACTTTATTGATTACAAGAGAGCAGCTCTCCCGCGCGCGCGAGCTATTTCGTTCGAGATGTCGCGGAGAGCAGACCGCGGTTACTTCGGCATCGGCGGAGCTCCTACCGGAAATTTTATTCCTGGCGATGGTGTGGGTCGCACGGTCGTCGTCATTAACATTAGCAGCGCTCAGATTAAATTTTCTTGTATGAAGTAGAATGACGGCTTCGGCAGGTTTTGTTCTATTATTGTCAGGGGGGTTTTTGTTGACCAAATTCTATGAAATTTGGCCACAATTTTCTTTGATATGCAAAGAATGTTTTGGCCAAATTTGAGCATAATTAGTTATAGAAACCTCTCCCTAACAAATAACAATACTAGAACAAAACCTGCCAAAGCCGTAATTTCTACTAACGATTGGCTACCATCAATGAAAGTAGCTCTTATGTCACAACTTGAGGTGAGATGAATTTTGGTCAAAGTAAAACTTCATTGCTTGGTGATGGCAGATTGTTTTCCGTCGGTAGTAGAATCACGAGATCCTGATTCAGAGAAAGACTTATAATTTTAGTAGATAGTCATCCATGCGAATACATTTTGCAGCTTCTCCGTTTGACGCGCGCTCGTGATTCTACATACATACAGAAAACATACGATGAATCAATTCATCCATGAGTTTTTAGGTGCTGAGTTGGGCTTGATTTTAATCGTCCATAAGTTTTACCACAACAGACCAAACACAGGCGTTATCGCTGGAACTGCGCTGGTCCGTTCTCCGTGACATCCAGAATGAAAATGACGCGCGCACGCGAAACATGGGGCTTTTTATACACAGGTAAAACGAAGCAGTGGATCAAAAGGCCCGTACCTTACTGCAATCTGATGTCCGTGTTGGGGATTTATGAACAGAATTGAATTTTACATCCAGTTTGAAAAGAAATAACATTTTCAATAGTTTAACGTTGATAATCAATAGTATCAATAGAATTGGCAAATCGCTGGAGAGTTTCCGAATCTATTGATAAGCAAATCTCGAAAATCCATCGAAAGATGAAGACGCTATTAGCGTTTGAAATCTATCCTAATTTCGTGACGGTCTCGAATTTGGAAATTTCGGTTTTACACCCTGTATCTGAGTCTTCCCCTTAGACGTAGTTCACGTCAAAATTGCGCTAACAAAAAACTCGTCCGTACGTGCTACTGTCTTGAACTGGAATGAGGCTGATTGCGCCACGCGCGCGGGGGAGAGCAGTTTTCTTATAACCAATAAAGATGGCTTATTAGTCCCTCCTCTTTGTAGTAGTAGTAGTAAAATTCTTCTTTATTGTTTCATTTTCTGTTCTACAATTATTTTTTACATGTACAGTGCTCAGCCGGCTTGGCCCTCCAACTTCAATTTTAAATTTTTATGTTTACATTGTTATTTAAGTGTTAATATGATATATCATGACGGCCCTTAGGAGGCGCTGGTGTGTTTTTTTAAATTTGATAACCTAACTACTATGTACACTAATATTTACAATAAAAAAAATTTGATGACCTAGATTGGAACTAGCGCCCTAATTGGAGCCTGATCCGAATGCAAGCAACGGACCCTAAACTTTTCTTTACACTTACCAAAGCGTTCATGTAAGGTTTTTATTCCGGCCAGACGGTGGACCTCGGATGTTCTTGTCCTGGGAGGGGTGTTGAGGATCATCCTCAGGAATTTGTTTTGGACCCGTTGAAGTTTGAGGTGGTGGGTTTTAGCGCAGCTCTCCCAGACCGGCATGCCATATTCGATCACAGGGAGGATGATTTGCTTGTAGACAGCAAGCTTATTTTTCAGGGACAATGACGACCGGCGGTTGATCAAAGGGTACAGTAGTTTCAACAAGACGTTACACTTTGTCACCGTTTTGTCAACCTGTTGCCTGAAAATAAGCTTGCTGTCGAGGGTCAAGCCAAGGTAGCCGGCCTCATTGGCCCATTCCACGGTCGTGCCATTGAGGATGATTTTACAGTCCCCAGGCGGAACAAGTTTAGGGATTTGGAGTGGGGAAAATGATGACCTGGGTCTTCGCCGCGTTGATACAGATCTTCCAGCTGGTGAGGTACTCTGTCAGGGCATCCAGGCCTCGTTGGAGTTTTGCCACTAGCGCTCTGATCACTCTACCGTTGTAGACGATGGATGTGTCATCTGCGCACAGAGACAGAATGCCGCCTTCTGGAGGTTCTGGCATGTCGGAGGTGAACAGATTGAAAAGCAGGGGCCCGAGGATACTGCCCTGGGGAACGCCTGCGACGATGTTGTGCGCATTGGAACTCGCTCCGCTGATTGAGACCCGGAATGTCCTTGCCGACAGGTAATTGTTGATGATTTTCACCAGGTAGCTGGGAAGATTGTAGCGTTGTAGTTTGTACACCAGGCCATCATGCCATACATTGTCAAATGCCTTCTCGACATCGAGTAAGGCCATGGCGGATGTTTTCGAGACAAACTTGTTCCGTCTGAGGACGTTGGTAACTCGGGTCAGTTGGTGTACAGTTGACCGACAGCGTCGGAAACCAAACTGTTCCTCGAGCAATATGTTGAGATTTTCGGCAGACTCAAGTAACCGATGATGAATAGCTTTTTCGAATAACTTGGATAACCCTGAGAGAAGGCTGATGGGTCGATAACTTTTGGGGGAGGAAGGATCCTTCCCAGGCTTCCGGATGGGGATGACTTTCGCTGACTTCCAGGACGATGGGAAGTAGCTAAGCCGGAGACACTGATTGAAGATCAGCGAGAGGTGCTCAAAGAACGGCGCACTCATGTGTTTGAGCTCGAGATTCAGGATGCTGTCGAAGTCTGGGGCCTTCATGTTCTTCGACGATTTGATATAGGCCGTCAATTCGTCAGCTGAGATCTCCAACTCCTCCGAGAAGTCGTTGGGAATCAAATGGATGTTGTTAGCATGCTCGTTGACGGCTGCTTCGTGTGGACTGACGATGTTCTGCCCAAGATTGTGTGAGCTGACGAAGTGACGACCTATTTCAGCGACCTTCTCTGCAGGAGTTATCAAGCGATCCTTAGAGCCATTATTGTCTAGTGGGATCAAAGGTGGAATGGGCCGAGGCTTGGATTTTAGAATTTTGGTCATTTTCCAGAACGGCTTAGCATAATCTGGGAGAGTGCGGATCTTATTCGAGAAATCGTTATTTTTATGTCCACCATTCTGGCCTTGATAATTTTTGTGATTCGATTGCAGCGTGTTTTAAACTCAGACAGTCCAGTACGCTGAAACTCTGCAAGTGACATTCCGCAATCGAATCAAATCTTTGGTGAGAGTATCGATGTTTAGGAAGTTGCTTACCTGCCTAGCCATCGGTACATGTTGCTCGGGCCGCCGTGATCGCCTCCTCGATAGCGCACAGCTGGCGGTCGATACTTTCTGGCGTCTCCGGACGCACCTCGTAGTCGACGGTGTTATCGACGCACTGCTGGAAACGCTGCCAGTTCACTCGGTGGTAGTTCCGCTGTAACTGCTGGTGCCGATTGACCGAGGAGCCCAGTTCCGCCACCACCGGATAGTGATCCGAACTGAGCTCCTGGTATACAACCGGCTGCGAGACGTGGTTACTCAGGTTTGTTACGTAGAGGTCGAGCGTTGCGTGGGCACCGGACCGACTCAGCCGAGTGGGGAATCCGGGCTCAGGATCGTAGTGGCCTTCCTCCATGTCGTTGCTCCAGATGGTGCCGTTTCGATTGCCGCGACTGTTGCCCCAGGCTTGATGTTTGGCATTCAAGTCGCCGGCAATGATATACTGGCCTTGCCTCCGCGTCAGCTTGACGATGTCCCTCCGAAGGGCAGCCGATGATCCATCGCCGGCTTTGGCTTGCGTTGGACAGTAGGCCGCGATGAGCGCGATTGTGCCGACCGAAGTGGTGATTTCGACACCGATGGCCTCAATGACACTGAGCTGGAAACTTGGAAGCAGACGACAGTTGATGTTGTAGCGAAGAGCGATGGCCACACCACCTCCCCTGGTCGGCCGGTCGAGTCGCACGATGCGGAAGTCCGGGATGTTGATGTTCACCTCCGGTTTTAGGTGCGTTTCGGTGATGAACGCCACGTCTATTTCCTTCTCCTCAAGGAAATCCTTCAGCTCGATTGTTTTGCTCTTTAGCGAGCAGCAGCGTTCCAGTTGACCAGGCCCACCCTAGCAGCCATTTTCAATGATGAACATGCCAAGTGTGAAGACCTGGTCGAATCGGTTTTGCAGCCGCGCAGTCGAGTGGCGAGCTGCGCGAAGATCGGCATCAGTTGCTCCGGAGTGTACAGCGGGGCAGATTCTTCCGGTGGGACGGCTTCGTTCTCCGACTGCCGACGGAACCCAGGAGGAGGAAGCGGGGCCATTCGCTGGTGGATGGTGCCGACGATGCTGGAGCTTGACCGATGCAGCTGCCGCTGCCAGTCGCTTGTGCGGCTGTAGCGGTGGAGTATTGGAATCATGACGGGGAGCCGGGATGGCTGGAAAGTTCACCTCGTTGATTACAGGAAACCCGGTCTTCTTCGGGATGGTCCTGGTGGAAGCCTTCTTCCGGATTTCCAGGAACTCGGCTCGCTTTGGGCAGCCCTTTGTGGTGGCCCGATGTTTGTCGCCACAGTTGGCGCATTTGGGATCGGCCACCTCCATTTTGTCGCACTCGTCAGTCGGATGGGGTTCGCCACACTTGTTGCAGCGCGGCTTCATGCGGCAGTTCCTGGTGCCGTGCCCGAAATTGAAGCAGTTGGTGCATTGCGTGACATCGCGGTGCACTGGCCGATATCGCTCCCAGTCAACGACGGTGTAATTTATAACGCCAACCAGCTTCAGGTCCTTCCAGGTAGTGGAACCGTGCTCCAGATGGATCAGGTAAAGCTGGTCGCGATATTTCCTCGCCTTGTCGTGACGAGCGATCTTGTGGACGGCTACTGGCTTCAGTCCGCAACTTTCAAGCTCTGCTTGGAGCTCTTCCTCCTTCATGTCGTGAAGTCCTCGCAGCAAAGCCTTGAGCGGCTTCGTGCCGGGGTGGTCATGAGTGTAGTACTCATACTTGTGGACCTCGAGGAACTCCACGACGGATTGATGATGGTCCCTGTTGGCCGGCATCACTTTCACGCCCTCGCTGCAGAGCCGAAAAGTACATTTCAGCCCCTTAGCGATCAGCTGGCGAATTTTTGGGCGTAAATCCGGCGGATCGCCCTTCACAAACACGGGCGGGCACTTCTCCTTCCGCTCCGGTTGCACCTGCGGCAGCTGCGATTGCTGCTTCTTCCTCTTTTTCGGCGGATTGCCGGCGTCATCAAGCGGCAACGGCGAGAACACGTTGCTCTGCAAAAGCTGCTTGGAGGGGTTACCCGCGCATCCAAGAGCAGTGCGCTTAGGCACTTTTCCAGCGACCGAATCGGCCACCGAGTCTCCCATGACGGGTCCGGGAGAAAATAACGCCAACGCGACAAGCGAAAACGTAAACAGCGAAGAACGAGAAAAAACACTTCGAAAAAATGCGCGAGCAAAAAACACGTCCGTACGTGTTGCTGTCTCGAACTGGAATGTGCTAGCGAGCAAAAAACACGTCCGTACGTGTTGCTGTCTCGAACTGGAATGAGATGAGATGACCTCCTCTTTGTTGTCCGGTATGACTGCAAATATTGTGTAACCGTCACACACTCACCAAAGGGGCGTGGCTACAGGTTCAACTTTATTGATTACAAGAAAGCAGCTCATCCGCGCGCGCGAGCCATTTCGTTCAAGATGTCGCGGAGACCAGACCATGGTACCACCTTCGGCATCGGCGGAGCTCCTACCGGAGATTTTATTCCCGGCGATGATGTGGGTCGCGCGGTCGTCGTCGTCAGCATCAACAGCACTCGGATGAAATTTTCTTGCGGGTCTCTACGATGGCCACGACCGCCACCACCACCTGACGAAAAGTTTCATCCGCATCATGACTCATAAATCTCAATCAACGAGCCCTCTCATGCGAACGAAATCGTCCGTTCTCCGTGACATGCAGAATGAAAATGACTCGCGCACGCGAAACACGGGGCTTTTTATACACAGGGAAAACGAAGCAGTGGATCAAAAGGCCCGTACGTTACTGCAATCTGATGTCCGTGTTGGGGATTTATGAACGGGATTGAATTTTTCACCCGGTTTGAAAAGAAATAACATTTTCAATAGCCCGTCATAAGATAACTTCGTCGAGTCAAGTACGAGACACTGAAGACGGGCTTACTGTTGAGGTCGAAATACGTATCTGTCAAGATACAATTAAGTGGTGGAATTCAATGGGATTGTATAAACTCGTCTTATGACAGGTGAAAACATTCCACTAAAAAGCTCAAAATAATTTTCTTATCATTTTCAATAGTTTAACGTTGATAATCAATAGTATCAATAGAATTGGCAAATTGATGGAGTGTTTCCGAATCGATTGATAAGCAAATGTCGAAAATCCATCGAAAGATAAAAACGCTATTACCGTTTGAAATCTTACATGATTTCGTGACCGTCCCCAATTTGGAAATTTTCATTTTGCACCCTGTATCTGAGGCTTCCCCTTAGACGTAGTTTACGTCAAAAATGCTGGCAAATTAATTCTTTTGTGTAAAATGGTGATTCTGAAAAATCATTATCTTGATAGAGAATTTCACTTGGGAACAACTGACGCCATCCATACGAATACATATTTGCAGCACCTAAGATCAAGAGGCGCGCCCGTAATTGTGCTGCTGGAATAACAAAACCGAATAAGAATTTCACTGCCACTGAAGCCATCTCCCTCCGATGCGCGCTCGTGATTCTGCTACGGATGGCAGGCAACTTTATGGCGTCGCCAAGCGGTTTATTTTCATTTTGAATAAAATTCGCCTCGCCTCAATCTTCCTTTGTGTAGAATGGTGGCCCTGAGAAGAACCGATTAATTTCAAATATGTCGACGAAGACCACATGATTGACGACACGAGCTGGAATTCGCTCGGCAACTCTGCCGATGCTGGAACCGCTCTCCACGACATTTCAAATGAAATGCCTCGCGCGCGCGGGAGAGCAGTTTCCTTATCATCAATAAAGATGGATCATTAGTCCCGCCTCTTTGTTGTCCGCTATGGCTGCAAATATTGTGTAACCGTCACACACTCACCAAAGGGGCGTGGCTACAGGTTCAACTTTATTGATTACAAGAAAGCAAGTCCTTCGCGCGCGCGAGCCATTTCGTTTGAGATGTCGCGAAGAGCAGATCGTGGTACCACCTTTGATATCGGCGGAGCACCTACCGGAAATTTTATTCCCGGCGATGGTGTGGGTCGCGCGATCGTCGTCATTAACATTAGCAGCGCTCAGATTAAATTTTCTTGTATGAAGTAGGAGAATGATTTTGGCAGGTTTTGTTCTGATGTCAGGGGGGTTTTGTTGACCAAATTTTATGAAATTTGGCCACAATATTCTTTGATATGCAAAAAATGTTTAGGCCAAATTTGAGCATAATTAGTTACAGAAAACCTCCTGACAATAATAGAACAAAACCTGCCAAAGCCGTAATTTCCCCTACTAACGATTGGCTACCATCAATGAAAGTAGCTCTCAAGTCACAACTTGAGGTGAGATGAATTTTGATCAAAGTAAAACTTAATTGCTTGGCAGATTGTTTTCCGTCGGTAGTAGAATCACGAGAGCACGATTCTGAGAAAGACATATAATTTTGGTAGATAGTCATCCATGCGAAAACATTTTTGCAGCTTCTCCGTTTGACGCGCGCTCGTGATTCTACATACATACAGAAAACATACGATGATTCAACTCATCCATGAGCTTTTAGGTGCTGAAATGCCACGCGCGCGCGGAAGAGCAGTTTTCTTATAATCAATAAAGATGGCTCATTAGTCCCGCCTCTTTGTTCTCCGGTATGACTGCAAATATTGTGTAACCGTCACACACCCCCCAAAGGGGCGTGGCTACAGGTTCAACTTTATTGATTACAAGAAAGCAGCTCTTCCGCGCGCGCGAGCCATTTCGTTCGAGATGTCGCGAAAAGCAGATCGTAGTCCCACCATCGGCATTGGCGGAGCCGGTTGTATACCAGGAGCTCAGTTCGGATCACTATCCGGTGGTGGCGGAACTGGCAGCGTTTCCAGCAGTGCGTCGATAACACCGTCGACTACGAGGTGCGTCCGGAGACGCCGGAAAGTATCGACCGCCAGCTGTGCGCTATCGAGGAGGCGATCACGGCGGCCCGAGAGCAACACGTACCGACGGCTCGGCAGGTAAGCAACTCCTTAAACATCGATACACTCACCAAAGATTTGATTCGATTGCGGAATGTCACTCGCAGGCAGTTTCAGCGTACTGGACTGCCTGAGCTTAAGGCACGCTGCAATCGAATCACAAAATTATCAAGGCCAGAATGGTGGACCTCAAAATAACGACTTCGAATAAGATCCGCACTCTCCCAGATTATGCTAAGCCGTTCTGGAAAATGACCAAAATTCTAAAATCCAAGCCTCGGCCCATTCCACCTTTGATCCCACTAGACAATAATGGCTCTAAGGATCGCTTGATAACTCCTGCAGAGAAGGTCGCTGAAATAGGTCGTCACTTCGTCAGCTCACACAATCTTGGGCAGAACATCGTCAGTCCACACGAAGCAGCCGTCAACGAGCATGCTAACAACATCCATTTGATTCCCAACGACTTCTCGGAGGAGTTGGAGATCTCAGCTGGTGAATTGACGGCCTATATCAAATCATCGAAGAATATGAAGGCCCCAGGCTTCGACAGCATCCTGAATCTCGAGCTCAAACACATGAGTGCGCCGTTCATGAGAGCACCTCTCGCTGATCTTCAATCAGTGTCTCCGGCTCAGCTACTTCCCATCGGCCTGGAAGTCAGCGAAAGTCATCCCCATCCGGAAGCCTGGGAAGGATCCTTCCTCACCCAAAAGCTATCGTCCCATCAGCCTTCTCTCAGGATTATCCAAGCTATTCGAAAAAGCTATTCATCACCGGTTACTTGAGTCTGCCGAAAATCTCAACATCTTGCTCGAGGAACAGTTTGGTTTCCGACGCGGTCGGTCAACTGTACACCAACTGACCCGAGTTACCAACGTCCTCAGACGGAACAAGTTTGTCTCGAAAACATCCGCGATGTCGAGAAGGCATTTGACAATGTATGGCATGATGGCCTGGTGTACAAACTACAACGCTACAATCTTCCCAGCTACCTGGTGAAAATCATCAACAATTACCTGTCGGCAAGGACATTCCGGGTCTCAATCAGCGGAGCGAGTTCCAATGCGCACAACATCGTCGCAGGCGTTCCCCAGGGCAGTATCCTCGGGCCCCTGCTTTTCAATCTGTTCACCTCCGACATGCCAGAACCTCCAGAAGGCGGCATTCTGTCTCTGTTCGCAGATGACACATCCATCGTCTACAACGGTAGAGTGATCAGAGCGCTAGTGGCAAAACTCCAACGAGGCCTGGATGCCCTGACAGAGTACCTCACCAGCTGGAAGATCTGTATCAACGCGGCGAAGACCCAGGTCATCATTTTCCCCACTCCAAATCCCCAAACTTGTTCCGCCTGGGGACTGTAAAATCATCCTCAATGGCACGACCGTGGAATGGGCCAATGAGGCCGGCTACCTTGGTTTGACCTCGACAGCAAGCTTATTTTCAGGCAACAGGTTGAAAAAACGGTGACAAAGTGTAACGTCTTTTTTAAACTACTGTACCCTTTTATCAACCGCCGGGCGTCATTGTCCCTGAAAAATAACCTTGCTGTCTACAAGCAAATCATCCTCCCTGTGATCGAATATGGCATGCCGGTCTGGGAGAGCTGCGCTAAAACCCACCACCTCAAACTTCAACGGGTCCAAAACAAATTCCTGAGGATGATCCTCAACACCCCTCCCAGGACAAGAACATCCGAGGTCCACCGTCTGGCCGGAATAAAAACCTTACATGAACGCTTTGGTGAGTGTAAAGAAAAGTTTAGGGTCCGTTGCTTGCATTCGGATCAGGCTCCAATTAGGGCGCTAGTTCCAATCTAGGTTATCAAATTTCTTATTGTAAATATTAGTGTACATATATTAGTATCAAATTTAAAAAAACACACCAGCGCCTCCTAAAGGCCGTCATGATATATCATATTAACACTTAAATAACAATGTAAACATAAAAATTTAAAATTGAAGTTGGAGGGCCAAGCCGGCCGAGCACTGTACATGTAAAAAATAATTGTAGAACAGAAAATGAAACAATAAAGAAGAATTTTACTACTACTACGCGCGCGAGCCATTTCGTTCGAGATGTCGCGGAGAGCAGACCGTGGTACCACCTTCGGCATCGGCGGAGCTCCTACCGGAAATTTTATTCCCGGTGATGGTGTGGGTCGCGTGGTCGTCGTCATCAACATTAGCAGCGCTCAGCGCTCAGATTAAATTTTCTTGTCTGAAATAGGGGGAATGACGGCTTTGGCAGGTTTTGTTCTATTATTGTCAGGGGGGTTTTTGTTGACCAAATTTTATGAAATTTGGCCACAATATTCTTTGATATGCTATGATATGATATGATATTTGATATGAAGTACTAACGATCGGCTACCATCAATGAAAGTGGCTCTTGGGAGCGTCCACAAATTACGTAACGCTTAGAGGGGGAAGGGAGCTTGGGCGACCCATACATAATTTTTAGATGCTTCATACAAAAAGTGTGACATAGGGGGGAGGGAGGGTTGAAAATGCCTAATTTTTGCGTTCCGAAATTAAAGGATCTTCCCTTAAGGTGACTCGGGGAGGCACTACACACCGTGTTATTTTTCCTATCTTTTGTCTTTTTCTGATATTGTCACCTCGTAATTTTGGAGTGGCGTATTTCGGTTTTCAGTTGTTTGATGTAACTGTAAATGTATCAGCATGTAGATTTCGAGTAAGCACGCGCCGGTGATACTTTTTCAAAATCATATTTGTTGAAAGAAGAAATCAGAAGGGTTGTGTACAAGACACGACCGCCCGACGTAAACTACGAATAACCTTTTGGTGCAATGATAAATTTAGCGTCATGCAAATACTACCTAGTTTGTTAAACGCTACAGAATCTACCTTCACTGTTTTCTTGTAATCAAAAGAGAATGCGTCTCCTTCTTAATCGGTATGGGTGCAAATATTATGTGCAACCATAACACTCACCAAAGGGCGGGGCTAGAGGGTTTACGTTATTGACTATAGGAAAGCTGCTTTTTAGCGTGCGTGAGCTATTTCGTTCACAACATTTGGACTATCGATTGCTTGTTACACTACGATGACATCTGTGGCGGTTATTACAGTAGCGCGGTAAAGTACATTTCTGTATGCGAATTATTCTATGCAGCCACTGACGCGCGCACGTGATTCGGCTACCGATGAAAACTTTCTGCTGTTACCAGGCGATTTGCACTTCGCAGAAAAATTGTCTTGGTTCAACTTTCTCTTCTATAAAATTGTGGTTCTGGAAAGAACCGAATTATTTTCCATAAAGCGCCTTTCCAAACACTAACAGCAACAAAACCAAAATGGCTGAAAATTACTGCGCTATGGTGGGGTCTTCAACGGTTTGACTGGTATCGGTAAAAAGTGACATTTTCTCGGAAGATTCTGAGTTGAATAGACGAGTGCGGATCATAAAATCTGTGCGAAATCATTTTGCGAACTCCACTTGAACAATATAAAATGGGATATCAGAAAATCAGGTACATCTCGGAACACATTCTTCCTCCTAGCAAAATATTTGGTGGCCCTGAAAAAGGGCCGTTTGTTTCTGTTGGCATGAAGCCATTTGAAGTGATGTTCATCGCGTGCCGGTAATCGCCTAGATGATGTCTTTTAGGATGGTGGTCCTACAAAGGGTCGTCTGTCAAGCTGGTTCGTCGAAAATGATGTTGAGTACTGATCTGACGGTGTGCTACTGACCAGTAAACATATACCAACGGCAAGAGAATAATTGAACTGCTGAATGTCCAGGTAAGAAAAGACATCCTTCGGTGTGCGTCACCGTACTTGAATTGTGCTAGAATAAGTGAATATAAGAGAACATAATTAATGGAAATAAATGTATTCGTTTCTATGGGAAAACTCACCATGAAAGACTATATGTTCTGACTGTTTCACAGCTGATGTAGAATAGAATCTAGGTAACCGTGAGTAAGAATCGCGAGAATAGAACACATCTTGTTGCTAAAACAAAGTAAAGCCCAACCAGAGGTTGGCCAGGACCCTCGACCGGCAAAGACACCACGATAACATGAATTAATTGTGTTGGGAAATATCTTTCGGATACCTGAAGATATCCGCGAGTGGGCCTCACAGGAATGGAACGCAATAATTCACAGTACGTGAATGTCCAATGTGCTGAAAATAGTTAATGTACAGAAATCATTGTTAATGAAAATAATTTATTCGTTTCTACAAGACACCTCACCTATAAGCTCTGACAGTATAGCTGCAGATGCAGAATATCCTCCAGGTGATCTTGAGAGACGATCGCTGAAATGCAACCCATGTTTACAGTGTCGCGCTTGTAGCTCGAGCAACCATCAAACGGCAAAAGATACTCCGACAGAAGGAAAGAGTTGTTTTGAGAAGCGTGTCTCAGGCATGGAAGGATATTCGTGAGCGGGCGTCTCAGGGATGGGACGCATTACATCAGTTGAAGTACACCTTTTCAGGTGAACAGGAATCGTGGAAGTGCAACGCCAGGTTAACAGCGTCGCGTTTTGGCTCGAACAAGGTAGAGCTCCACCGGAGGAAGGCCAAAACCCTCAACCGGCAAAGATACCCCGACAGCAGGAAAAAGTTATGTTGCGGGCACAGAAAGATATCCGTGAGTGGACGGATGTACACAATACGTTGATGTCCAATGTGCTAAAACTAGTACAGAAATCATTGTTAATGAAAATGATTTATTCGTTTCTACAAAATACCTTACCATAGATACTATAAGTACTGACAGTATTGCAGCAGATGCAGAATATCCTCCAGGTGACCTCGAAAGAAGATCGCTGGAATGCAACGCCAGGTTAACAGCGCCGCGTTTGTGGCTCGAACAAAGTAGAGCTCCACCGGACGAAGACCAAAACCCTCAACCAGCAAAGATACTCCGACAGCAGGAAAAAGTTATGTTGCGGACACGGAGACACCTCTCAGCTGAACAGGAATCATGAAAATGCAACATCAGGTTAACAGCGTCGCGTTTTGGCTCGAACAAGGTAGAGCTCCACCGGAGGAAGGCCGAGACCCTCAACCGGCAAAGATACCCCGACAGCAGGAAAAAGTTATGTTGCGGTCAAAGAAAGTTATCCGTGGGTGGACGGATATACACGGTACGTAGATGTCCAATGTGCTGAAATAAGTACAGAAATCATTGTTAATGAAAATGATTTATTCGTTTCTACAAAATACCTTACCATAGATACTATAAGTACTGACAGTATTGCAGTAGATGCAGAATATCCGCCAGGTGACCTCAAAAGAAGATCGCTGGAATGCAACGCCAGGTTAACAGCGCCGCGTTTGTGGCTCGAACAAAGTAGAGCTCCACCGGACGAAGGCCAAAACCCTCAACCGGCAAAGATACCCCGACAGCAGGAAAAAGTTATGTTGCGGGCACAGAAAGATATCCGTGAGTGGACGGATGTACACAATACGTGGATGTCCAATGTGCTAAAATTAGTACAGAAATCATTGTTAATGAAAATGATTTATTCGTTTCTACAAAATACCTTACCATAGATACTATAAGTACTGACAGTATTGCAGCAGATGCAGAATATGTGACCTTAAAAGGAGATCGCT
Source organism: Armigeres subalbatus (assembly GCF_024139115.2). Taxonomy (NCBI): domain Eukaryota; kingdom Metazoa; phylum Arthropoda; class Insecta; order Diptera; family Culicidae; genus Armigeres; species Armigeres subalbatus. The sequence goes on along the minus strand of NW_026942771.1, from coordinate 387,757 downwards.
GGAATGCAATGCCAGGTTAACAGCGTCGCGTTTGTGGCTCGAACAAGGTAGAGCTCCACCGGAGGAACGCCGAGACCCTCAACCGGCAAAGATACCCCGACAGCAGGAAAAAGTTGATTTGCGACACTTCTTCCAGGCACAGAAGGATATTCGCAAGCGGGCGTCTCGCACTACAGCAGTTGAAATACACTTCTCAGGTGAACAGGAATCGTGGAAGTGCAACATCAGGTTAACAGCGTCGAGTTTTGGCTCGAACAAGGTAGAGCTCCACCGGAGGAAGGCCAAAACCCTCAACCGACAAAGATACCCCGACAGCAGGAAAAAGTTATGTTGCGGGCACGGAAAGATATCCGTGAGTGGACGGATGTACACAATACGTGGATGTCCAATGTGCTAAAATTAGTACAGAAATCATTGTTAATGAAAATGATTTATTCGTTTCTACAAAATACCTTACCATAGATACTGTAAGTACTGACAGTATTGCAGCAGATGCAGAATATGTTCCAGGTGACCTTGAAAGAAGATCGCTGGAATGCAATGCCAGGTTAACAGCGTCGCGTTTGTGGCTCGAACAAGGTAGAGCTCCACCGGAGGAACGCCGAGACCCTCAACCGGCAAAGATACCCCGACAGCAGGAAAAAGTTGATTTGCGAGACGTCTTCCAGGCACAGAAGGATATTCGCAAGCGGGCGTCTCAGGGATTGGATGGAACCTCACCATCAGACATTTTAAGTACTGATAATATGGGCCGGTGATACGATAAGTAGGAACAGTATCTTCTACATTCTGCTCGTAGATTTCGAACAAATGTCAGATCGAGACATGTTCCTCCGAGTGTGGTTGCTTGAGTAGGATCCGTAGCTAATTCCATGCGAAGGTATTGCCTCATGAAGTCAATAAACTCGGTGTTTTCTTCCTTCGAGACATCGATGTTGAAATCACCAGTCACGATTATGGGCATGCTCGAATTCACGTACATACAGAGATTCCGCGCCGCGAAGAGTTTCTTCTGTTTGGTGGTTGTGCTGGGAGATATGTACAACGCAACCAGTAGTGTACGGATGCCCATAATATCGACCTCAGCAGAACTAACATCGCCATATTCATCTGCCATAATGAGCGTTGTGTCGTTTCTTCGACTGGCCTTTTGAATCGTATGAGGGCTGGCTACATTAAACGCTGACCTGTTTTGGTATATGGCAACACCCGCTGCTCTCGTGCTGGATCGCTTGGACTGGGAAACGCAGTTATATCCTGATATTTCAGTTATGGTGCCATCATCCTGCCAGGTTTCACTCAGTGCTAAAATATCTCCAGTCATCAGTACATGGTCTGTACTAATATCCAGAGCATGAGCACCCACACTCTGAACATTTGCGGATACCAAAACAATGCCAGAACCCTTGGTCGCCACGAACTGCAGTAACTCCTCGCTAATGGTGCACAAACGATGATTCGACAGGCGTGTCATTTCCGTTCGAAGTTCCCGTATCTTCGGTGTGTCGCTACCCTTGGCATGATGAAACTTGAAGTCGTTCTTGGCGTTGGTCAGAAACAGACCATCAAGGGAGGACACTCTGGAGAGGCCAACATACACCAGCTGTTGCTCCTGTCCTTTCTCGTAATGGTACACAATTTGCGGGAATGTTCCACCCTGGGATTTGTGTACCGTTAAAGCACAGGCACTGACCACCGGGAACTGAACCCTTTTACATTTGACACTCCCGAGGGATACGTTCACCGACCGTTTGCCTATTGGTGTCCAATCCTGCTGCAAGACACCTGGTTTTGAATGTACGAGCGGCCTGGATTTCACTCTCAAAATCCGTCCAATAGAATCGTTCTCAAATTTTAACCACAGTCGTGCAACTTGCTGTTCAGGATCATCATCGCTTTGTTCTATATACATCAGCTCGCCGATTGCACCGTTGACAATCCCGTCTTCTACTTCGACGTTTGTTGTGATCATGTAAGGCATTCCAATGGTGAGACGCAACATGTAAGGCAACCCGCCGGCTTCCACAACACTCATTTTGTGTATCTTGTTCCTGGCGCTTGCAAGCTGCTCGTTAGTCCTGTACCCATTGAAAAGATCTTCGGCCAGACAATCCAGCCCGTCCGTTTCTCTCAGTACGTCGCTGTTGTACTGTTCCACGTCGAGGTTACGATGAAAGAGGCGTATGGCGTTGGGTACATTTTCCTTGCACCATTGGACTGTACGAAATCGGCTTTCGATGAGCTTAGTTTGTTCATCTGACAAGCGTTCACCATTTCCAATACTCGTCAGGACAGCTGAGAATTCCTCATCGCTCTGCCTCATGACCCTGACAAGGGGATGAAACTGTAGTGACTGCCAAAGAACAGCTCCATGCATAGAATTTGCAGGTGGCTTGAACACAAATCTTGCATTTACTGGAGGAAGCTGGCGAAAGTCTCCAACGAAAATGATGTCCATTCCTCCAAAAGCATCATCATACTCGCTTCGGATCAGTGATGGGAAATGTCAAAAAAATGTCATGGGGTTGCTATTACTAATTTGCTAATAACTTTTTTCAAAAGTCTTTTACAACTCGGATTTTTTTATTAACATGTAATGCTTAAAGGATCCTACAACTTTGCCAAACAGGTCATTGTTCTAAATATACAGTGTGAGGCATGATAACGAATTTAAAAAAATGTCACGGAATGTCATGACATTAATGTCGTTTGACACTAATTCGGCTCTCACGCCGCCATTTTCAGTTTTAGAGCAATGATCTATTAGAAAAAGTTTAAGTATTCTTTGAGTGCTTTATGTTTATATAAAACATACGATTGTAAATTACTTGTGAAAAAAGTTATTAACAAATTAGATCCATGACATCGATATGACATTTCCCGTCACTGCTTCGGATGTCTTGTAGCCGCGCGTGAATTGCGTCCAGTATATTGGCGCCAATCATGCTCACTTCGTCGACTATGATAGCCCGAACGTGCGCAAATGCGTTCCGATAAAGCTGGAGGGTTTCGAAACTTAATTTTGCGTTGTTCCTGCGGGACATGGTCAACCGGAAGGCAGAGTGAACTGTTGTTCCACCAATAGCCACTGCTGCCTTTCCTGTAGAAGCACATGCAACGTATGCGTTGTTCTGGGCGTTGTGTGCTTGACTAAAACGGTTGTATGTTTCCATCAGGATACGCAACGTGAAGGTTTTTCCGCTACCAGCCGGGCCAGTGAAGAATATTTGTAGCGGTTTTCTAATGTCATCGAAGCTGTGGATCGAGTGGATGACATGGATAATCAATGCCCGCTGCTCAGGATTCGTGGCTCGTACCATTTGACAGTATGCTTCTTTATCGATAACATTAGACCGCTGTTTAACGACTGCGTTCAACGTGTTCGTTGGCAGGTTCTGGATATCGTCGTCGTTTGGATCCATATGGATTGTTCGCACACAATCATTGAGTTTGTCTGTGACAGTCTCCTGCTCTTGACCTGCGTCGGCACCACACATACGCAGGTACTCCTCAACAGTATGTTCGAGATTAAATTCGCAGTCGTATTCCTTACGTTTCAGAAGCAGAGCGCTTTCTTGATTGTCATACAACTGCAGGAATTTGTTACAATCAAGCAAATCGCACATTTCATTGCGGAACGGCAGAAACAGCAAAACCATCTCCCGCTTGTAGTCATCGAGGTCAGACATCGGATACGCTCGCCAACGCAACACACGTGCAGTGGATCGACGATTATATCCGTTGGTGGAACTCTTCACTTTCGTGTAGTGCGCTGCAAAATCAGCCAAGCAGACATCCTCTAGACCTTCACGTGCCTCGTACTTTTGGATGATGTTGGATGTCCATATGTCGACGGAATCATCTGAAATGCCTTCTTCGTCCATCTGCTTTGTACGCTTTCTTGTCTTGGTCCTTTCGTGCGGCCACATGGTAGGAATGAACTCCACCTTTCTACTGGCCTCCGACATAGATTGACGAAGAAGGTACCAGGCAGCTTCTTGTGCAGACATTTCAACGGAGTTTAGCATCTTGATGCCGACTTTCTTCAATAAGGACAGGTGGTCTTGATCCGGGAACTGCTCAGAAAGCTGCACAAGATCACGGTGCAAACTGCTTATGCCACGATTCGCCTTGTTTACGTACTCGACGACGTACGCTGCACAAGAAAACTCTTCAAGGATGAACTGGAGATCCATGTTTGACTGCAAGACATTGGCGATCCACGGGTTGAAAGGATTGGTCCATAATTCCGTCATCAACCGTTTGATCAATACCGTTGGTCGTGTTATAGATGCACGGATAACATCAAGGTAAATCTCAAACGAACACTTGCAATCGGCGAGAAATTCGTCGAGAGTGTCGAATGCTTTGGTCTCCAGTACATTGTGTATCTCTACGGACCTCTTTTTGAGTTGTGCACGGCGTCCATCATCAACCGTGAGTGGCAGCAAAATTCGCGTTTCATCCATCGGCCAGTATGGGATGTTGAATCGGCAGCTTTTCTCACCTCGCTTGTAGCAAGTAAAGGTGTGTTTGTGCACCTGGTTTCCGTAGCTGTCTGGGAGATCTACAGCTTTCACGGAACAAATGCTGTCAATCAAATAAACAGTAGATGGCATGTGCTCTCACCAGGATCTTTATTCAGCCACAGCAGTATGTGTGCATGGGGACTTCCGCGATGTTGAAACTCAATTCGTTTGAAGAATTCCAATACACGGAAGTTCCCGAACGGGCTTTTTCTCGACGATTGCAGTAACTGCATTATTACATCAACTAGCTTGTTGAAGTATATACAACATGTCACCGGATCCTCATTCACCAGTGTTGCCCGTTGTAGTGCCGACAGTTGCTGCATAATATTGCCACTTATGTTTCCACCTGACAACTTCTGCAGTGTTTCCAGCAGGAGAGGCCATTTTGTCTCACTGGCACTTAAAGTAAGGAACATCGTCGGTTTTCCCAGCTGCCGAATCATTGCGAATAAATCGCGTTTACGTTGCTGCCAGTATTGCACCGAATTTGGGATGGACTTCAAGAAAGACAAATTCCGATCGATGCACTGTTCAAGGAATTCTTTGTCCTTCAGCATTTCTCGTGTTATATTCGCTGTCCCCATACACCGAAACGTGTTTTGAAGTCCTTCGGAAACGCGCAGTCGAAGAATTTTCATTGCCACGTAAAGCAAATGTTTCGGTTTAACAGCTCGTCTATCACGTCGGCGCAACTCACTGGTAGCCATCATGAAAGGCGTTACCCGTACTTCCGGATTGAACGTTCTCGGCTGTCCTAGATATATGTCTGGAAACGATAGCTCCTCAGCGTGCTCATCATAAATGATGGATAGTGGTACTCTGTTCTGCGCCGGGGCAATCTCCAGACACTTATCCTCGTTCCATAGTAGGGTCTGCTGTTGTACAATCAGCATTTCGACATCGTTGTCGCTCTCCATGGTTTCAATGGCATCATCCACTCGAAGTTGGGTATCGATGGCCTGCAGATTATCCTCGCTTAATGTTATGCCATTTCGGCGATACAGGGTGTGGTGACCAGATACTGCAGCCAAGCTTTGATTGTTGCCTTCTTTACCCATCCAGACAGGTAACTAGTTTTGTGGATCAAGTGTTTCTTGATTGACACATTAATGGCTCTGTCATCGTCGAGTTGGCGCGGAAGTTCTTTCACCATTTTATCCACATCCACAGGAACGTTTATCACCTGACCAATGATGCCGTAGCTGCCTGCTGCAAATCGTAGTCGTCTAATTTGCATAAATGGCAACCGTGGGGCGATGAAACGTTCGCTTATTGGATCCAGTGGTGGGAGATGTGGATTTGACGGATACTCCGGGAACTTAAAACCGTTAGAAGTGGCTAATAACGGCACCTTTCCATGTTTCAGACTCGTTCTACATGTGACGCACGCAAACAAGCCTGTGGTTTCCAAATCGATTCCGGGCAATATCTCAAATGCTGCAGCAGTAAGCAATTTGAGGTCATTGGAAAACCACAATCTGTCGCACACGCCACACGGAAAACCGAAACGATTGTTGACGAATCTCTTTTCGAATTCCCTCGTCGCACTTTCCAGGTTTGGCTCAAACGGTTCTATAAAAATCAGATGAGATTAAAGAGAATTTTTAATTTTTCGAAGATCATATATAGGTCTTACCCTGGCCCGAATGCTCAGGATACGAGAAACCATCCTGTTCGTCACGCATGCTGCTATCGGCGATCGAAGATCGAGCGGGACACGGTGATACTATACCATTCTGATCGAGATTATCGTCAAACAATATTTGAGCCGGTGAATTATCACCGATCATAGGGTCATCAACGATGGCCGATCCATTTTGAATACTGATGACCGTTTCAGCATCACGGGAGCGCACCGGGGGATACACTATAGACACAATATACGACAGAAAGACAAATTTGACAGGAACATCATGTTCAATAAAAAACATGATTTGATTATTTCATTTTAGAAAACCTCATATCGGAATCATACTTGAATATAATAATGAAAGTAGAAACAAATAGCTTCTTGGATAGCTTGAGGGACTCCGATTATGAATTTGGATTTTCTTAAATTATATATTTTTTTAAAATTAGGACAAACTAATAATACAGAAAAAACTCTCCGTTACTCGGTAATGAAGAGACCATCGAGTAAGAGAGGATATGGTTTTAGAAGTGAAAATTTTAATTTTTCAAATTAGTATGAACAAAACGTATATATAATAATTTATAAGCAGTTGAAATAAATTTATTTGAACAGGATGCATTATTCATCCAGTTGAAGTTTCTGTGATATTTTCAACTTAAAATAAAGTTAAATTTTCAATACTACAGAAAATGTGACAAAACTTAGCTAAAGCGGAAAACTTGAAATTTATCAGAAATTGCATTACAACATTCGCACAGTATTCATTTTTCAGATTGTTGAGGTTTCTGATATATTTTGTTCCAAAATTGGAATGTAGTTATCAATAATGTTGAAAATGTGATAAAATTTTTACTCTTATAAATTTAATATATTAGATGTATTGTGAAATATTGATTATTTGTCAAGGGAAGGAATAAAGACGGACAGAATCAGATTCACCGTATTCGACTAGAGGTCGCACAGACTTAACAAACTTAACACACACTCACAACACTTAACGTCTAGCATGAGACAACGGACAGGACATTTTTACACAACATCCAGTAGTCCAGTGGAGAACTTTTCGCTTTACGAAAAGTTTTCTCCTTACCCACACTCCACAGCACATGCGTCTAGATGTTTGACGTCGCTAACCGCATGGTCACGAAGCCCAAAAATGCATTATTTTAACAGTAAAGGATCTGGTATAATTTTGCAGTGTTCAAAACATGGAAATAAGGGAAAATTAGAAAGATAATTATCGAGATGATTTAAAAATTAATTAAAAACAGTTAAAATGTTGGTGATATTTTCAGCTTAAATGCTGTGAAAACTTTAGGGGCTGATCACAAATTACGTAATATCGAATTGGGCAATTTTAGACCCCTTTCCTCCACTTCGTAACCGTTACACTTGAACTATCTCTCCCTCCCATTGCAGCACTATGCTTTTTTGTTTGGAAATTTAATAAATATTGAAACTTCCATTTTATATTATTATTTATTTTAAGATTTCCTACCTCGAGTAGAAGGCCCTTCTCCAGCGTCCCACCCAGCAGTGGACGACGCTTCTCCTTTGGCCACCTTCTTTCTCACCCGATAATCCCGCGATCGTTCGGCTGCCGTTTTCGCTTGCTTCGGAGGATCGTCACCACCTTGTTCCTGCGTACGTTTGCGGAAACTACGCACATACTTTATGTTCATGTGTTGGGACATGATTTCACTCTTCACGTCACTTTCTTCACTAACTTCACTTATTTCTCAATAGTTATTCACTATCCAGCAGACGGAGACTCTTGTAAAACACAAAAGCACAAATCGCACTATTTGGGGTTTTTAAGAGAAATTTTCACTCTATCAACACTTGGTTACTAATTTTTGAGGTTTGTGTTAGGGAAGACTTGTGAAAGCGAACGGTTTCAAGAGACATAACTTTTCTATCGGTCGAAATCCCGCCCCTTTGGTAAATGTAAACAATTCCTCATTCACGAATGGGGCGGGGCTGCTGATTTAATGTTGTTGAATACTAACAAAGTGCTTTTCTCTTACGTGTTGACTTGGCTATCATTCCAGTTCGAGACAGCAACACGTACGGACGTGTTTTTTGCTCGCGCATTTTTTCGAAGTGTTTTTTTTTCTCGTTCTTTCGCTGTTTACGTTTTCGCTTGTCGCGTTGGCGTTATTTTCTCCCGGACCCGTCATGGGAGACTCGGTGGCCGATTCGGTCGCTGGAAAAGTGCCTAAGCGCACTGCTCTTGGAGGCGCGGGTAACCCCTCCAAGCAGCTTTTGCAGAGCAACGTGTTCTCGCCGTTGCCGCTTGATGACGCCGGCAATCCGCCGAAAAAGAGGAAGAAGCAGCAATCGCAGCTGCCGCAGGTGCAACCGGAGCGGAAGGAGAAGTGCCCGCCCGTGTTTGTGAAGGGCGATCCGCCGGATTTACGCCCAAAATTCGCCAGCTGATCGCTAAGGGGCTGAAATGTACTTTTCGGCTCTGCAGCGAGGGCGTGAAAGTGATGCCGGCCAACAGGGACCATCATCAATCCGTCGTGGAGTTCCTCGAGGTCCACAAGTATGAGTACTACACTCATGACCACCCCGGCACGAAGCCGCTCAAGGCTTTGCTGCGAGGACTTCACGACATGAAGGAGGAAGAGCTCCAAGCAGAGCTTGAAAGTTGCGGACTGAAGCCAGTAGCCGTCCACAAGATCGCTCGTCACGACAAGGCGAGGAAATATCGCGACCAGCTTTACCTGATCCATCTGGAGCACGGCTCCACTACCTGGAAGGACCTGAAGCTGGTTGGCGTTATAAATTACACCGTCGTTGACTGGGAGCGATATCGGCCAGTGCACCGCGATGTCACGCAATGCACCAACTGCTTCAATTTCGGGCACGGCACCAGGAACTGCCGCATGAAGCCGCGCTGCAACAAGTGTGGCGAACCCCATCGGACGGACGAGTGCGACAAAATGGAGGTGGCCGATCCCAAGTGCGCCAACTGTGGCGACAAACATCGGGCCACCACAAAGGGCTGCCCAAAGCGAGCCGAGTTCCTGGAAATCCGGAAGAAGGCTTCCACCAGGACCATCCCGAAGAAGAACAGTGTTCCTGTAATCAACGAGGTGAACTTTCCAGCCATCCCGGCTCCCCGTCGTGTGATTCCAATACTCCCACCGCTACAGCCGCACAAGCGACTGGCAGCGGCAGCTGCATCGGTCCAAGCTCCAGCATCGTCGGCACCATCCACCAGCGAATGGCCACCGCTTCCTCCTCCTGGGTTCCGTCGGCAGTCGGAGAACGAAGCCGTCCCACCGGAAGAATCTGCCCGCTGTACACTCCGGAGCAACTGATGCCGATCTTCGCGCAGCTCGCCACTCGACTGCGCGGCTGCAAAACCCGATTCGACCAGGTCTTCACACTTGGCATGTTCATCATTGAAAATGGCTGCTAGGGTGGGCCTGGTCAACTGGAACGCTTGCTCGCTAAAGAGCAAAACAATCGAGCTGAAGGATTTCCTTGAGGAGAAGGAAATAGACGTGGCGTTCATCACCGAAACGCACCTAAAACCGGAGGTGAACATCAACATCCCGGACTTTCGCATCGTGCGACTCGACCGGCCGACCAGGGGAGGTGGTGTGGCCATCGCTCTTCGCTACAACATCAACTGTCGTCTGCTTCCAAGCTTTCAGCTCAGTGTCATCGAGGCCATCGGTGTCGAAATCACCACTTCGGTCGGCACAATCGCGCTCATCGCGGCGTACTGTCCAACGCAAGCCAAAGCCGGCGATGGATCATCGGCTGCCCTTCGGAGGGACATCGTCAAGCTGACGCGGAGGCAAGGCCAGTATGTCATTGCCGGCGACTTGAATGCCAAACATCAAGCCTGGGGCAACAGTCGCGGCAATCGAAACGGCACCATCTGGAGCAACGACATGGAGGAAGGCCACTACACGATCCTGAGCCCGGATTCCCCCACTCGGCTGAGTCGGTCCGGTGCCCACGCAACGCTCGACCTCTACGTAACAAACCTGAGTGACCACGTCTCGCAGCCGGTTGTATACCAGGAGCTCAGTTCGGATCACTATCCGGTGGTGGCGGAACTGGGCTCCTCGGTCAATCGGCACCAGCAGTTACGGCGGAACTACCACCGAGTGAACTGGCAGCGTTTCCAGCAGTGCGTCGATGACACCGTCGACTACGAGGTGCGTCCGGAGACGCCGGAAAGTATCGACCGCCAGCTGTGCGCTATCGAGGAGGCGATCACGGCGGCCCGAGAGCAACACGTACCGACGGCTCGGCAGGTAAGCAACTCCTTAAACATCGATACACTCACCAAAGATTTGATTCGATTGCGGAATGTCACTCGCAGGCAGTTTCAGCGTACTGGACTGCCTGAGCTTAAGGCACGCTGCAATCGAATCACAAAATTATCAAGGCCAGAATGGTGGACCTCAAAATAACGACTTCTCGAATAAGATCCGCACTCTCCCAGATTATGCTAAGCCGTTCTGGAAAATGACCAAAATTCTAAAATCCAAGCCTCGGCCCATTCCACCTTTGATCCCACTAGACAATAATGGCTCTAAGGATCGCTTGATAACTCCTGCAGAGAAGGTCGCTGAAATAGGTCGTCACTTCGTCAGCTCACACAATCTTGGGCAGAACATCGTCAGTCCACACGAAGCAGCCGTCAACGAGCATGCTAACAACATCCATTTGATTCCCAACGACTTCTCGGAGGAGTTGGAGATCTCAGCTGACGAATTGACGGCCTATATCAAATCGTCGAAGAACATGAAGGCCCCAGGCTTCGACAGCATCCTGAATCTCGAGCTCAAACACATGAGTGCTCCGTTCTTTGAGCACCTCTCGCTGATCTTTAATCAGTGTCTCCGGCTTAGCTACTTCCCATCGTCCTGGAAGTCAGCGAAAGTCATCCCCATCCGGAAGCCTGGGAAGGATCCTTCCTCCCTCAAAAGTTATCGACCCTTCAGCCTTCTCTCAGGTTTCTCCAAGCTATTCGGAAAAGCTATTTATTATCGATTACTTGAGTCTACCGAACACCATAACATCTTGCTCGAGGAACAGTTTGGTTTTCGACGCGGTCCGTCAACCGTACACCAACTGACCTGGGTTACCAACGTCCTCAGACGGAACAAGTTTGTCTCAAAAACTTCTGCCATGGCCTTACTCGATGTCGAGAAGGCATTTGACAATGTATGGCATGATGGCCTGGTGTACAAACTACAACGCTACAATCTTCCCAGCTACCTGGTGAAAATCATCAACAATTATCTGTCGGCAAGGACATTCCGGGTCTCAATCAGCGGAGCGAGTTCCAATGCGCACAACATCGTCGCAGGCGTTCCCCAGGGCAGTATCCTCGGGCCCCTGCTTTTCAATCTGTTCACCTCCGACATGCCAGAACCTCCAGAAGGCGGCATTCTGTCTCTGTTCGCAGATGACATATCCATCGTCTACAGTGGTAGAGTGACCAGAGCGCTAGTGGCAAAACTCCAACGATGCCTGGATGCCCTGACAGAGTATCTTACCAGCTGAAAGATCTGTATCAACGCGGAAAAGACCCAGCTCATCAGTTTTCCCCACTCCAAATCCCTAAACTTGTTCCGCCTGGGGACTGTAAAATCATCCTCAATGGCACGACCGTGGAATGGGCCAATGAGGCCGGCTACCTTGGCTTGACCCTCGACAGCAAGCTTATTTTCAGGCAGCAGGTTGACAAAACGGTGACAAAGTGTAACGTCTTGTTGAAACTACTGTACCCTTTGATCAACCGCCGGTCGTCATTGTCCCTGAAAAATAAGCTTGCTGTCTACAAGCAAATCATCCTCCCTGTGATCGAATATGGCATGCCGGTCTGGGAGTGCTGCGCTAAAACCCACCACCTTAAACTTCAACGGGTCCAAAACAAATTCCTGAGGATGATCCTCAACACCCCTCCCAGGACAAGAACATCCGAGGTCCACCGTCTGGCCGGAATAAAAACCTTACATGAACGCTTTGGTGAGTGTAAAGAAAAGTTTAGGGTCCGTTGCTTGCATTCGGATCAGGCTCCAATTAGGGCGCTAGTTCCAATCTAGGTTATCAAATTTTTTATTGTAAATATTAGTGTACATAGTAGTTAGGTTATCAAATTAAAAAAAAAAACACACCAGCGCCTCCTAAAGGCCGTCATGATACATTATATGTTAAAAATTAAGTAATAGCATAATAATAATAATAATAGCAATATTTGAAATTGAAGTTGGAGGGCCAAGCCGGCCGATCACTGTACATGTATAAATTGATTGTAGAACAAAAAATGTTTTAAATAAAGAAGAATTTTACTACTTACTACTTACGTGTTGACTTGATCCCACTAGACAATAATGGCTCTAAGGATCGCTTGATAACTCCTGCAGAGAAGGTCGCTGAAATAGGTCGTCACTTCGTCAGCTCACACAATCTTGGGCAGAACATCGTCAGTCCACACGAAGCAGCCGTCAACGAGCATGCTAACAACATCCATTTGATTCCCAACGACTTCTCGGAGGAGTTGGAGATCTCAGCTGACGAATTGACGGCCTATATCAAATCGTCGAAGAACATGAAGGCCCCAGGCTTCGACAGCATCCTGAATCTCGAGCTCAAACACATGAGTGCTCCGTTCTTTGAGCACCTCTCGCTGATCTTTAATCAGTGTCTCCGGCTTAGCTACTTCCCATCGTCCTGGAAGTCAGCGAAAGTCATCCCCATCCGGAAACCTGGGAAGGATCCTTCCTCACCCAAAAGTTATCGACCCATCAGCCTTCTCTCAGGGTTATCCAAGCTATTCGAAAAAGCTATTCATCATCGGTTACTTGAGTCTGCCGAAAATCTCAACATCTTGCTCGAGGAACAGTTTGGTTTCCGACGCGGTCGGTCAACTGTACACCAACTGACCCGAGTTACCAACGTCCTCAGACGGAACAAGTTTGTCTCGAAAACATCCGCCATGGCCTTACTCGATGTCGAGAAGGCATTTGACAATGTATGGCATGATGGCCTGGTGTACAAACTACAACGCTACAATCTTCCCAGCTACCTGGTGAAAATCATCAACAATTACCTGTCGGCAAGGACATTCCGGGTCTCAATCAGCGGAGCGAGTTCCAATGCGCACAACATCGTCGCAGGCGTTCCCCAGGGCAGTATCCTCAGGCCCCTGCTATTCAATCTGTCCACCTCCGACATGCCAGAACATCCAGAAGGCGGCATTCTGTTTCGGTTCGCAGATGACACCTCCATCGTCTACAACGGTAGAGTGATCAGAGCGCTAGTGGAAAAACTCCAACGATGCCTGGGTGCCTTGACAGAGTACCTCACCAGCTGGAAGATCTGTATCAACGCGGCGAAGACCCAGTTCACCATATTTCCCCACTCTAAATCCCCTAAACATGTTCCGCCTAGGGACTGTAAAATCATCCTCAATGGCACGACTGTGAAATGGGCCAATGGCTTGACCCTCGACAGCAAACTTATTTTCAGGCGGCAGGTTGACAAAACGGTGACAAAGTGTAACGTCTTGTTGAAACTACTGTACCCTTTGATCAACCGCCGGTCGTCATTGTCCCTGACAAATAAGCTTGCTGTCTACAAGCAAATCATCCTCCCTGTGATCGAATATGGCATGCCGGTCTGGGAGAGCTGCGCTAAAACCCACCACCTCAAACTTCAACGGGTCCAAAACAAATTCCTGAGGATGATCCTAAACACCCCTCCCAGGACAAGAACATCCGAGGTCCACCGTCTGGCCGGGATAAAAACTAACAGTGGGTAATGTCTGTGACATAACCGGAAGTGGACGTAGGACTTGGCTTGACCATGCATGTAAAAATACATATTTTGCTCAGCATTATTCATAAGCATCATTACACGTTTCGTTACCAATCTAGAGAAAAAATATCAAAATGGAAAGCTATCAATCGGTTTTTCATCTAATGTTGGTTTTGACGTAGGACTTACGTCTCTCTTTACTATACCGGGTGTCATTTCAAAATATTCAAATCGACCGCGTTACGCTGTGTTGAAAGATTTTAAACGTTAATGGCGTTCGTCTCAGTGGACGAATTTCTGCAGTAAGCCCCTCAATCGACAGATTTCAAGTATGCCTTTCATGTCCATGCTTGATAAGACCCGAAAAACTTGTTTCAATAGGCATGAAACTGCTTTCAATGAAAAACATTGAGATCAAGGGAACCTATAAATATGGGTACCGCATAATTCTTGCATCATTCCATTACCACGTTCTCATTGGTGCAGACACCAGCGAATGAGCAGCCGCTGGGTCTGCCGAGAAGCCATAAAATAGCGCAACGCGATTTTTTCCTTTCATTCTGACCGGGACAAGCGAAGCAACCGCATCATCGATTGAACAGCACTCACACTTTTTAGCAGGGAATGAAGTCATCGAAGCCACCATCATCAGCCGAAACCTAGCCAGTACAGCAGCAGTCCACCCTACAGACCCGACAAAGCAGCAATGCTGAGCAGATACCGGCAGCAGCAGCAGAGTCGAGCCGAGACCGGCCGGCATCGGTGATGAGCCGAGACAGGCTGAAGAAAAGCCACATGATGCAGCATGTATGTCCAAAAAACAAACGATTCTTCAGAGAGCCAATGATAGAGATCAATATCAAAGCTTTCAATTCCCTTCGGGATAGAAATTGCAGGGTTGTTACGGAGATCCTGAAATATTTTCCGCGCCAAATCCGCCGCGACTAAAATCAAATCCACGCCATTTCCGCGCGACATGAAAATCCATTCCGCGCCAAATCCGCGCGACCCAAAACAAGATTCTAAGCAAATACACGTTAAATATCAATGTTAAATATTACGCTGAACATTACAACAATTTAGTGAACGTCTTTTTTCGAGTTCGTTTTTATAATATTACTGATTTTAAGTTTATGTTTTAACTTCAACGTTACACATGTTTGTACAAAATTGAAAATAGGATTATGGAAAAAGCAGTTGATATAACAACTCATCTAGATGGTCCTTCTTGGAATTTCTGAAGAAGTCGCTCCAAAATTGTCTGCGGGTGTTTCTCCGAGAACATCTGTGGAAATTTCTCCATTCTTGCAAAAGGTTCCCCGGAAATTTATGCGGAATTTCATTTTTTCATAAATTTTTGTGAATTCCTCAAAAACAACATGCAGGAAATTTTCGGAAACTGTATGTGGACACCCCTAATAAATTCCTACAGAAATCGCTTGGGAAATTCTAACAGAAATTGGTTGGTGACTTCCTGCTGAAAAACTTCCGAAAAATCTGTTGTTAAGTTTTCAGGATTTTTCACAGAAATTCTTGTGATCATAGCTAAATAAACTTCGAAGGAAATCGCAACATGAATTCTTGCGGGAATTTCTCGGGAATCTCTGCAAAAACTCTTCCGGGAAAACATTTTCAAAAATTCGCGAAATCCGCTTAGTCGTAACAATCCTGAAATTATACTTGATTGCCAAATCCAATATTCTAGAGATAACATTTTATGCGTGATTTTCATAAATAGCGTTAAAACTAACAGTGGATAATTTTTCTGACTTAACCGTGAAGTGGACGAAGGACTTCACTTGATCATGCCTTTAAGGATTCATAAGATGTTCAAATCTTTCACATAATCTTATTTGGATAAAAAACCACCGATAACAGCTCAAACATTAATAAACTATCAATCGATTTTTCATCAAATGTTGGATTTTTTGGCATTGATAAAAAAATATGTAGATAAACATTGTTTGATACTGACCGCACACAACGCGAACGTGATTGAATGATCGTCCCATGTTATGAATTCTAGATCTTATCACCCGAAATCCCATGTCCGGGTGTTTCCTTCCTTCTACTACTAACAATGTTGTCTCAGAAAAGGACACCCTACTTCCCACCTGAACTGCAATTCTAAGCTCGCTTGCCCGGCTTATTGGCCTGTATCTAGCGTAAAGTCCCGTTAGGAAATAGACGCCAGCAGCGAGCAACAAGCGTAAAAAAGAAGAAGCCCTTCTCGAACGCGTTGATGATGATGACGCTTTGGCTGACAAAGAAGCGGGATACAAGACACTAGCTGATTGGCCCACCAATTGGGAAGCAGAGAAGATTCAAAATTAAATAGGGACACGGCAGGTATTTCCGTCCATCGTCGTAGGGGCTAAAACCAACGCAAGCAACGTACATTTGCTAGAACTCCACTATAGCAGAACGTTTCTCCTGAGCTTACGATTTGGTACGTATGAGCTTTACAAAAAAGCGTCTCTTTTATTGGTTTTCGAGACTATGACGAACAGACGAAAATACCTGCCGTGTCCCTAGTATAAAAGAAAAGTGCATTCGCTCGCAGAGCATTCAGTCTTTTTTATACCATCACTAGAAATTCGCGATTATTTGAAAAGATCGTTTTCTTACTTTTTGCACTTAGCCGAAGCAAACAGCCTTTTTCAAGGCTCTAAGAGTTAAAAATAATGTTCTCCTTCAGTGGCCCTTCAGTGGAAGGGCTGAGATACAGTCAACATCCCCTGCTGAGCCAACTTGTGGTTTATTTCAGGCAGTCCTTCAGTGGGAAGGTTGCCACTGTCGAGGCTAATATTTCGTGACCGGACAGATACTTCCTGAATTTTTGTTAGATGATTTTTGTTCGGAGTAGATTTGATTTCTGTGTCGGTTTGATGAGAAGATTTTGCCAAGGAATGGTATGCAACGCCGATTATTTATCCAAAATAGTTGATGTGAGAAATTTAGACATATTAGGTATCTTAAAGTCATGATCAAGTCAAGTCCTACGTCCACTTAGCGGTTATGTCACAGACATTACCCACTGTTCGTTTTTTGTCATTGATGAAAGTATGTAAAAAGATAATTCTTTGATTTCTAGAGACGGCAATATCAGCATCCCTGTCCGGGCTGACAATAGTCATTCTCGTCGTATGAAGAAAGCGAAAAAAAAAAGTCTTCGTCATAACATTGCCCGACGCGACACCTATTCGGTTTCTTCATGCCGCATGCCTACCACGAAGATAGTCGTGCAGCCAAAAGTTATGACGATTTCCGTCGTCACTTCTTCACATAATCGATTGCACGTCATTATTGACGGAGTAGTTAAAAACATAATGGCGTCTAGAATAAAGAAATAGTACGAACTTTGGTAACATAAATGTTTCGATAGCATTTATAACATCTTCATACGTTACTTCAAATTCATTTTCACAAAGAAATAATAAAAATCTTCGCAGGGCAGCTGCCGCTTGAAGAATAATGGTATGAAGTCTTCGTTCTTCGCTGTCGTCATGACGATTTGGTTGCACGACGAAAGCTAACGTTGTGCGCGTCATTGACGATGCGTCGAGTAGCAATAAATCTCGTCGCTACTGCGGTTTTTCTTGCTGCGACGATGACTATTGTCAGGCCTGTCCCTGTCGCTGGATGTTAGTTCTCTACCGACCGCGCAAGATAAAATTTGAGCAGGCAGCAGGAACTAAACTCGCGTGAGCCATGATTTTATCATTATATCAGAACTCTAGCCGAAACTCCGCCCCTTTGATGAATAAGACCATTGAACATCGTTTGCTCACTGCTAGTCGTGGGTAATTAAAGTGACAAAACATTTCAAAATTATTATTTTCTAAATAATAACTAATGAATAAAAGAGTTCACTATCAAAATAATTATATATTCCAGTTCGAGACAGCAACACGTACGGACGTGTTTTTTGCTCGCGCATTTTTGACGTAGGACTTACGTCTCTCTTTACTATACCGGGTGTCATTTCAAAATATTCAAATCGACCGCGTTACGCTGTGTTGAAAGATTTTAAACGTTAATAGCGTTCGTCTCAGTGGAAGAATTTCTGCGGTAAGCCCCTCAATCGACAGATTTCAAGTATGCCTTTCATGTCCATGCTTGATAAGACCCGAAAAACTTGTTTCAATAGGCATGAAACTGTTTTCAATGAAAAACATTGAGATCAAGGGAACCTATAAATATGGGTACCGCATAATTCTTGCATCATTCCATTACCACGTTCTGATTGGTGCAGACACCAGCGAATGAGCAGCCGCTGGGTCTGCCGAGAAGCCATAAAATAGCGCAACGCGATTTTTTCCTTTCATTCTGACCGGGACAAGCGAAGCAACTGCATCATCGATTGAACAGCACTTTTAGTAGGGAATGAAGTCTGCACCGACCGCTTTTTCGGCTCGTCACTATCGAAGCGACCATCATCATCCGACACCTAGCCAGCACATCAGCAGTCCACCCTACAGACCCGACAAAGCAGCAATGCTGAGCAGATACCGGCAGCAGCAGCAGAGTCGAGCCGAGACCGGCCGGCATCGGTGCTGAGCCGAGACAGGCTGAAGAAAAGCCACATGATGCAGCATGTATGATTGTATGTCCAAAAAACAAACGGTTCTTCAGAGAGCCAATAATAGAGATCAATATCAATGCTTTCAATACCCTTCGGGATAGAAATTGTACTTGGGTGCCAAATCCAATATTCTAGAGATAAAATTTTATGCGTGATTTTCATAAATAGCATCAAAACTAACAGTAGATTTTTTTTTCTGATTTAACCGCGAAGTGGACGAAGGACTTCGCTTGACCATGCCTTTAAAGATTCATAAGATGTCCAAATCTCTCACTTAATCTTATTTGGATAAAGAAAACACCGATTACAGCTAAAACATTAATAAACTATCAATCGATTTTTCATCAAATGTTGGGTTTTTTGGCATTGATCAAAAAATATCTAGATAAACATTGTTTGCTACTGACCGCACACAAAGCGAACGTGACTGAATGATCGTCCCATGTTACCAATTCTAAATCTTATCACCCGAAATCCCATGTCCGGGTGTTTCCTTCCTTCTACTTCTAACAATGTTGTCTCAGAAAAGAACACGTACTTCCCACCTGAACTGCAATTCTAAGCTCGCTTGCCCGGCTTATTGGCCTGTATCTAGCGAAAAGTCCCGTTAGGAAATAGACGCCAGCAGCGAGCAACAAGCGTAAAAAAGAAGAAGCCCTTCTCGAACGCGTTGATGATGATAACGCTTTGGCTGACAAAGAAGCGGGATACAAGACACTAGCTGATTGGCCCACCAGTTGGGAAGCAGAGAAGATTCAAAATAAGATATAAAATAAAAGTGCATTCGCTCGCAGAGCATTCAGTCTTTTTTATACCATCACTAGAAATTCGCGGTTATTTGAAAAGATCGTTTTCTTACTTTTTGGACTTAGCCGAAGCAAACAGCCTTTTTCAAGGCTCTAAGAGTTAAAAATAATGTTCTCCTTCAGTCGCTATCGCACAGATTAGAAGGCTCTTCAGTGGAAAAGTTGAGATACAGTCTACATCCCCTGCTGAGCCAACTTGTAGTTTATTTCAGGCAGTCCTTCAGTGGGAAGGTTGCCACTGTCGAGGCTAATATTTCGTGACCGGAAAGATACTTCCTGAATTTTTTTTTATGATTCTTGTTCGAGGTAGATTTGATTTTGTGTCGGTTTGATGAGAAGATTTTACAAAGGAATGGTATGCAACGCCGATTATTTAGCCAAAATAGTTGATGTGAGAAATTTGGACATATTATGTATCTTAAAGGCATGGTCAAGTCAAGTCCTACGTCCACTTAGCGGTTATGTCACAGACATTACCCACTGTTCGTTTTTCGAAGTGTTTTTTCTCGTTCTTTCGCTGTTTACGTTTTCGCTTGTCGCGTTGGCGTTATTTTCTCCCGGACCCGTCATGGGAGACTCGGTGGCCGATTCGGTCGCTGGAAAAGTGCCTAAGCGCACTGCTCTTGGAGGCGCGGGTAACCCCTCCAAGCAGCTTTTGCAGAGCAACGTGTTCTCGCCGTTGCCGCTTGATGACGCCGGCAATCCGCCGAAAAAGAGGAAGAAGCAGCAATCGCAGCTGCCGCAGGTACAACCGGAGCGGAAGGAGAAGTGCCCGCCCGTGTTTGTGAAGGGCGATCCGCCGGATTTACGCCCAAAAATTCGCCAGCTGATCGCTAAGGGGCTGAAATGTACTTTTCGGCTCTGCAGCGAAGGCGTGAAAGTGATGCCGGCCAACAGGGACCATCATCAATCCGTCGTGGAGTTCCTCGAGGTCCACAAGTATGAGTACTACACTCATGACCACCCCGGCACGAAGCCGCTCAAGGCTTTGCTGCGAGGACTTCACGACATGAAGGAGGAAGAGCTCCAAGCAGAGCTTGAAAGTTGCGGACTGAAGCCAGTAGCCGTCCACAAGATCGCTCGTCACGACAAGGCGAGGAAATATCGCGACCAGCTTTACCTGATCCATCTGGAGCACGGCTCCACTACCTGGAAGGACCTGAAGCTGGTTGGCGTTATAAATTACACCGTCGTTGACTGGGAGCGATATCGGCCAGTGCACCGCGATGTCACGCAATGCACCAACTGCTTCAATTTCGGGCACGGCACCAGGAACTGCCGCATGAAGCCGCGCTGCAACAAGTGTGGCGAACCCCATCCGACGGACGAGTGCGACAAAATGGAGGTGGCCGATCCCAAGTGCGCCAACTGTGGCGACAAACATCGGGCCACCACAAAGGGCTGCCCAAAGCGAGCCGAGTTCCTGGAAATCCGGAAGAAGGCTTCCACCAGGACTATTCCGAAAAAGAACCGTGTTCCCGTAATCAACGAGGTGAACTTTCCAGCCATCCCGGCTCCCCGTCGTGTGATTCCAATACTCCCACCGCTACAGCCGCACAAGCGACTGGCAGCGGCAGCTGCATCGGTCCAAGCTCCAGCATCGTCGGCACCATCCACCAGCGAATGGCCCCCGCTTCCTCCTCCTGGGTTCCGTCGGCAGTCGGAGAACGAAGCCGTCCCACCGGAAGAATCTGCCCGCTGTACACTCCGGAGCAACTGATGCCGATCTTCGCGCAGCTCGCCACTCGACTGCGCGGCTGCAAACCCGATTCGACCAGGTCTTCACACTTGGCATGTTCATCATTGAAAATGGCTGCTAGGGTGGGCCTGGTCAACTGGAACGCTTGCTCGCTAAAGAGCAAAACAATCGAGCTGAAGGATTTCCTTGAGGAGAAGGAAATAGACGTGGCGTTCATCACCGAAACGCACCTAAAACCGGAGGTGAACATCAACATCCCGGACTTCCGCATCGTGCGACTCGACCGGCCGACCAGGGAGGTGGTGTGGCCATCGCTCTTCGCTACAACATCAACTGTCGTCTGCTTCCAAGCTTCCAGCTCAGTGTCATCGAGGCCATCGGTGTCGAAATCACCACTTCGGTCGGCACAATCGCGCTCATCGCGGCGTACTGTCCAACGCAAGCCAAAGCCGGCGATGGATCATCGGCTGCCCTTCGGAGGGACATCGTCAAGCTGACGCGGAGGCAAGGCCAGTATATCATTGCCGGCGACTTGAATGCCAAACATCAAGCCTGGGGCAACAGTCGCGGCAATCGAAACGGTACCATCTGGAGCAACGACATGGAGGAAGGCCACTACACGATCCTGAGCCCGGATTCCCCCACTCGGCTGAGTCGGTCCGGTGCCCACGCAACGCTCGACCTCTACGTAACAAACCTGAGTGACCACGTCTCGCAGCCGGTTGTATACCAGGAGCTCAGTTCGGATCACTATCCGGTGGTGGCGGAACTGGGCTCCTCGGTCAATCGGCACCAGCAGTTACGGCGGAACTACCACCGAGTGAACTGGCAGCGTTTCCAGCAGTGCGTCGATAACACCGTCGACTACGAGGTGCGTCCGGAGACGCCGGAAAGTATCGACCGCCAGCTCGCTATCGAGGAGGCGATCACGGCGGCCCGAGAGCAACACGTACCGACGGCTCGGCAGGTAAGCAACTCCTTAAACATCGATACACTCACCAAAGATTTGATTCGATTGCGGAATGTCACTCGCAGGCAGTTTCAGCGTACTAGACTGCCTGAGCTTAAGGCACGCTGCAATCGAATCACAAAAATTATCAAGGCCAGAATGGTGGACCTCAAAAATAACGACTTCTCGAATAAGATCCGCACTCTCCCAGATTATGCTAAGCCGTTCTGGAAAATGACCAAAATTCTAAAATCCAAGCCTCGGCCCATTCCACCTTTGATCCCACTAGACAATAATGGCTCTAAGGATCGCTTGATAACTCCTGCAGAGAAGGTCGCTGAAATAGGTCGTCACTTCGTCAGCTCACACAATCTTGGGCAGAACATCGTCAGTCCACACGAAGCAGCCGTCAACGAGCATGCTAACAACATCCATTTGATTCCCAACGATTTCTCGGAGGAGTTGGAGATCTCAGCTGACGAATTGACGGCCTATATCAAATCGTCGAAGAACATGAAGGCCCCAGGCTTCGACAGCATCCTGAATCTCGAGCTCAAACACATGAGTGCTCCGTTCTTTGAGCACCTCTCGCTGATCTTTAATCAGTGTCTCCGGCTTAGCTACTTCCCATCGTCCTGGAAGTCAGCGAAAGTCATCCCCATCCGGAAGCCTGGGAAGGATCCTTCCTCCCCAAAAGTTATCGACCCATCAGCCTTCTCTCAGGGTTATCCAAGCTATTCGAAAAATCTTTTCATCATTGGTTACCTGTGTCCGCCGAAAATCTCAACATCTGGATCGAGGAACAGCTTGGCTTCCGACGAGGACTGTCAACTGTACACCAAATGACCCGAGTTACCAACGTCCTCAGACGGAACAAGTTTGTCTCAAAACATCCGCCATGGCCTTACTCGATGTCGAGAAGGCATTTGACAATGTATGGCATGATGGCCTGGTGTACAAACTACAACGCTACAATCTTCCCAGCTACCTGGTGAAAATCATCAACAATTACCTGTCGGCAAGGACATTCCGGGTCTCAATCAGCGGAGCGAGTTCAAATGCGCACAACATCGTCGCAGGCGTTCCCCAGGGCAGTATCCTCGGGCCCCTGCTTTTCAATCTGTTCACCTCCGACATGCCAGAACCTCCAGAAGGCGGCATTCTGTCTCTGTTCGCAGATGACACATCCATCGTCTACAACGGTAGAGTGATCAGAGCGCTAGTGGCAAAACTCCAACGAGGCCTGGATGCCCTGACAGAGTACCTCACCAGCTGGAAGATCTGTATCAACGCGGCGAAGACCCAGGTCATCATTTTCCCCCACTCAAAATCCCCTAAACTTGTTCCGCCTGGGGACTCTAAAATCATCCTCAATGGCACGACTGTGGAATGGGCCAATGAGGCCGACTACCTTGGCTTGACCCTCGACAGCAAGCTTATTTTCAGGCAACAGGTTGACAAAACGGTGACAAAGTGTAACGTCTTGTTGAAACTACTGTACCCTTTGATCAACCGCCGGTCGTCATTGTCCCTGAAAAATAAGCTTGCTGTCTACAAGCAAATCATCCTCCCTGTGATCGAATATGGCATGCCGGTCTGGGAGAGCTGCGCTAAAACCCACCACCTCAAACTTCAACGGGTCCAAAACAAATTCCTGAGGATGATCCTCAACACCCCTCCCAGGACAAGAACATCCGAGGTCCACCGTCTGGCCGGAATAAAAACCTTACATGAACGCTTTGGTGAGTGTAAAGAAAAGTTTAGGGTCCGTTGCTTGCATTCGGATCAGGCTCCAATTAGGGCGCTAGTTCCAATCTAGGTTATCAAATTTCTTATTGTAAATATTAGTGTACATAGTAGTTAGGTTATCAAATTTAAAAAAACACACCAGCGCCTCCTAAAGGCCGTCATGATACATTATATTTTAAAAATTAAGTAATAGCATAATAATAATAATAATAACAATAATTGAAATTGAAGTTGGAGGGCCAAGCCGGCCGATCACTGTACATGTATAAAATGATTGTAGAACAAAAAATGTTTTAAATAAAGAAGAATTTTACTACTAATAATTATATATGGGACATTCGAAGTATTTTCAATGCCATTATTGCCAAAAAACGAACAGTGGGTAGTGTCTGTGACATAACCGCTAAGTGGACGTAGGACTTAACTTGACCATGCCTTTAAGATACATAATATGTCCAAATTTCTCATATCAACTATTTTGGATAAATAATCGGCGTTGCATACCATTCCTTGGCAAAATCTTCTCATCAAACCGACACAGAAATCAAATCTACCTCGAACAAGAATCATCAAAAACAATTCAGGAAGTATCTGTCCGGTCACTGAATAGTAGCCTCGACAGTGGCAACCTTCCCACTGAAGGACTGCCTGAAATAAGCCACAAGTTGGCCCAGCAGGGGATGTAGGGCCTCCTAATCCGTGCGATAGCAACTGAAGGAGAACATTATTTTTAACTCTTAGAGCCTGTTAAGGCTGTTTGCTTCGGCTAAGTCCAAAAAGTAAGGAAACGATCTTTCCAAATAACCGCGAATTTCTAGTGGTGGTATAAAAAAGACTGAATGCTCTGCGAGCGAATGCACTTTTCTTTTATACCTTATTTTGAGTCTTCTCTGCCTCCCAATTGGTGGGCCAATCAGCCAGTGTCTTGTATCCCGCTTCTTTGTCAGCCAAAGCGTCATCATCATCAACGCGTTCGAGAAGGGCTTCTTCTTTTTTACGCTTGTTGCTCGCTGCTGGCGTCTATTTCCTAACGGGACTTTTCGCTAGATACAGGCCAATAAGCCGGGCAAGCGAGCTTAGAATTGCAGTTCAGGTGGGAAGTACGTGTTCTTTTCTGAGACAACATTGTTAGAAGTAGAAGGAAGGAAACACCCGGACATGGGATTTCGGGTGATAAGATTTAGAATTGGTAACATGGGACGATCATTCAGTCACGTTCGCTTTGTGTGCGGTCACTATCAAACAATGATAGATATATATTTCTTGAACAATGCCAAAAAATCCAACATTTGATGAAAAATCGATTGATAGTTTATTAATGTTTGAGCTGTTATCGATGTTTTTTTAATCCAAATATTATGTGAGAGATTTGGACATCTTATGTTTTCGTCCTTCGTCCACTTCGCGGTTAAATCAGAACAATTATCCACTGTTAGTTTTGACGCTATTTATGAAAATCACGCATAAAATTTTATCTCTAGAATATTGGATTTGGCACCTAAGTACAATTTCTATCGAAGGATATTGAAAGCTTTGATATTGATCTCTATTATTGGTTCCCTGAAGAACCGTTTGTTTTTCGGACACATGCTGCATCATGTGGCTTTTCTTCAGCCTGTCTCGGCTCATCACCGATGCCGGCCGGTCTCGGCTCGACTCTGCTGCTGCTGCCGGTATCTGCTCAGCATTGCTGCTTTGTCGGGTCTGTAGGGTGGACTGCTGCTGAACTGGCTAGGTTTCGGCTGATGATGGTGGCTTCGATGGTGTCGAGCAGACTTCATTCCCTGGTGTGAGTGCTGTTCAATCGATGATGTGGTTGCTTCGCTTGTCCCGGTCAGAATGAAAGGAAAAAATCGCGTTGCGCTATTTTATGGCTTCTCGGCAGACCCAGCGGCTGCTCATTCGCTGGTGTCTGCACCAATCAGAACGTGGTAATGGAATGATGCAAGAATTATGCGGTACCCATATTTATAGGTTCCCTTGATCTCAATGCTTTTCATTGAAAACAGTTTCATGCATGCTGAAACAAGTTTTGACGTAGGACTTACGTCTCTCTTTACTATACCGGGTGTCATTTCAAAATATTCAAATCGACCGCGTTACGCTGTGTTGAAAGATTTCAAACGTTAATAGCGTTCGTCTCAGTGGACGATTTTTTCTGCAGTTAAGCCCCTCAATCGACAGATTTCAAGTATGCCTTCCATGTCCATGCTTGATAAGACCCGAAAACTTGTTTCAATAGGGCTAAAACTGTTTTCAAAGCAAAACATTAATCTCAGAGGAACCTATAAATGTGGGTACCGCATCATTCTTGCATCATTTCCTTACCACGTTCTGATTGGTTCAGACGTCAGCGAATGAGCTCACGCTAGGTCTGCTAAGAAGGCATAAAATAGCGCAGCGCGAATTTTTCGCGTCGGAGTTTTTGAACGGTTGCATCATCGTCTCAGCCACGCATTCGCAAACCTAAGCCTTTTTATGAGCAAGGCAGAATCGTCAGCATTCTCAGGTCAGCATCATCGGCATTTTCAGCCCGGCATTGTCGAGAAGCCAACAGTAAGCGCGGCACGGCGGTGTGTGACGATAGAGTGTCGACGACAACACTACTGATCAAGTTTTCTCGGCCGATGGCAGCAGCGGTTAAGCGTTTGGTATTCCTGCAGACATAGATTCATAATGTTTTGAACAATCATAAACTTCCAGTTGAACCGCTCAAGAGGAAATTTACATCTAACATTGTGAATGGATCTTTTCAGAACCACTAATATACTTACTAAAGAGTTTTTCGCAATAGAATTATTTTGAAAATGTAGTACAATCAACTAATTAGAGAGCGTTTGCGTGACAATTTTATTAATTCGCGTTCATGGCGATGAATTGTTACAAAATTCTGTCTTCCTCGCTCACGACAAAAGAAAATGCGTTTCTTTTTCTAAGATTTCAACGAAATTTTTTGAAATTTCTCCATTAGAATTTCAAAAATTGTCACTGTTTTGAGTCTAAATATTTCAATTTGAAATTTGATTTATTTGTTGATGTGAATAGGTAAATAGCTACTGAATTTTGTGTAACTTTCAAACGTTAGTATAAAGCTTTTGAATATTCTTGGTTCACGTGATTTTGTGTTTCAGCAAGTATACTCTATTACCACTATTACCACTCTAGCTAATTTGAAGAGGTAACGCAGTAGCGTCGCGGTATCACAAAAGACAAGCAATGTAGTGAAGAGACATTGCGAGGGGTGCTTAAACGTATAATTCAATGTGCAGCATAACATGTCGAAATAATGTGCTAGAAATCATCACATGATCCCATTATGGAATCTTAGTTTAAAAATGAAATGTTGAAAAATGTAATTAAAATTTTCAAAAATTGTAAAATTAGTTTAATATTTGCAATTATCGCACCCCCTGGCAATCATTTTTAGGCGTTAGTCATCTTTGGTAACCCAAGATGGTGTGAATGTGCTGTCTGTTGCCCAATATATGGGGATTCTCGAAGTGGACCATGTTGTTAATATACTATACTATATACGATATATGTGACAAATCATTTTTGCTTGGTTGGTCAACGTAAAGGTAGAACCAACAAATGTTTTGCGATGTATTCATCAAAGAGGTGGAACATCGGCTTAAATTGCAATACTATAATGAAGAAATCATTCGCTTTATTGATCAATGTAAAGGTGTAGCCATCAGCTGATTTACAATGGTATTATTCATCGAAAAGGCGGAGCTTCGGCGGATTTCATATGCTATAGTTCATCTTTTTTTGGCAATAATGGCATTGAAAATACTTCGAATGTCCCATATATAATTATTTTGATAGTGAACTCTTTTATTCATTAGTTATTATTTAGAAAATAATAAATTTGAAATGTTTTGTCACTTTAATTACCCACGACTAGCAGTGAGCAAACGATGTTCAATGGTCTTATTCATCAAAAAAAACGAGCAATGGGTAATGTTTTTAACATAACCGCGAGTAGACGTAGAACTTGTATAAACGTAACGTATTTACATTTAACTTCTATATTTTGGATTTATGAAGTTTGATTATAGGTATTGATATTGGAAACGGCAACTTCCATGCTGTGTAGAATAATTAGCAATTTGTTTATTCAAAACTTTTGGAAATAAAACTAATAGGGGGAATGACGGCTTTGGCAGGTTTTGTTCTATTATTGGCAGGGGGGTTTTTTATGACTGACTAGGCTCAAATTTGGCATAAGCATTCTTTGCATATCAAAGAATATTGTGGCCAAATTTCATAAAATTTGGTCGACAAAACCCCCCCTGCCAATAATAGAACAAAACCTGCCAAAGCCGTCTTTCTCCCTAATTAAATACAGGATTAAAATTGCTTTGTTTCCAACTATTAAGCCCTTATTTACTCAAGCAAATGTAGGGCATTTATAGATTTCTCTCAATAAAATTTTCAGACTTGGGCAAAATGTGCTATTTTAGGGGAACTGTCCCGTTTCCAAACAAAGAAATACAGCACCAATTTCGTTCCTTCTTTTTGCTAGCATGCGTGCTTACTATTTAAAATGGATATTAAAACTATTGCTGATTGTGCATCTTTAATTGCTAATGCCTTCGGTAAATAAATGAAAGTAATTATTTTAATCAAATTTTTATTTTCATCAGTGTAATTGATTTTGACGTAGGACTTACGTCTTTCTTTACTATACTGGGTGTCATTTAGATTTTTGGAAATCGAGAGCGTTACGCTGGAAGGGAAGATTTCTAACGTTACTAGCGCATTTATATTTCGATGGATTTTTAGGATTTATATATCAATCGACTCGGACATCCTCCAGCAATTCGCCAATTCGGTACAACTGCCGGTGGGTCTGCGAATATGCATGAAAAAACGAACAGTGGGTAATGTCTGTGACATAACCGCTAAGTGGACGTAGGACTTGACTTGACTATGCCTTTAAGATACATAATATGTTCAAATTTCTCACATCAACTATTTTCGATAAATAATCGGCGTTGCATACCATTCCTTGGCAAAATCTTCTCATCAAACCGACACAGAAACCAAATCTACCTCGAACAAGAATCATCAAAAACAATTCAGGAAGTATCTGTCCGGTCACGGAATATTAGCCTCGACAGTGGCAACCTTCCCGCTGAAGGACTGCCTGAAATAAGCCACAAGTTGGCCCAGCAGGGGATGTAGGGCCTCCTAATCCATGCGATAGCGACTGAAGAGAACATAATTTTTAACTCTTAGAGCCTTGAAAAAGGATGTTTGCTTCGGCTAAGTCCAAAAAGTAAGAAAACGATCTTTTCAAATAACCGTGAATTTCTAGTGGTGGTATAAAAAAGACGCTATTTATGAAAATCACGCATAAAATTTTATCTCTAGAATATTGGATTTGGCACCCAAGTACAATTTCTATCCCGAAGGGTATTGAAAGCATTGATATTGATCTCTATTATTGGCTCTCTGAAGAACCGTTTGTTTTTTGGACATACAATCATACATGCTGCATCATGTGGCTTTTCTTCAGCCTGTCTCGGCTCATCACCGATGCCGGTCGGTCTCGGCTCGACTCTGCTGCTGCTGCCGGTATCTGCTCAGCATTGCTGCTTTGTCGGGTCTGTAGGGTGGACTGCTGATGTGCTGGCTGGGTTTCGGATGATGATGGTCGCTTCGATGGTGACGAGCCGAAAAAGCGGTCGGTGCAGACTTCATTCCCTGCTAAAAGAGTGCTGTTCAATCAATGAGGCAGTTGCTTCGCTTGTCCCGGTCAGAATGAAAGGGAAAATCGCGTTGCGCTATTTTAGGGCTTCTCGGCAGACCCAGCGGCTGCTCATTCGCTGGTGTCTGCACCAATCAGAACGTGGTAATGCAATGATGCAAAAATTATACGGTACCCATATTTATAGGTTCCCTTGAGCTCAATGTTTTTCATTGAGAACAGTTTTATGCCTATTGAAACAAGTTTCTCGGGTCTTATCAAGCATGGACATGAAAGGCATACTTGAAATCTGTCGATTGAGGGGCTTACGGCAGAAATTCGTCCACTGAGACGAGCACTATTTACGTTTGAAATCTTTCAACACAGCGTAACGCGGTCGATTTGAAAAATTTAAAATGACACCCTGTATAGTAATGAGAGACGTAAGTCCTACGTCAAAAATATTTGGTAGGCGTACTAGCGAACACCATCCATCATAACCGGTACCATAAAGTTTTTCATGAAAAGTTCCTAATTTTGAGAAAACCCGCGTTAGATGTCTTTCGCCATATCAATTTCTGGAGGTTAACTCATGCTGGCTATTTGCACATATACGATAGCGCCTGGCTGTGGAAGTGGCGGGTAGAAAATCAGCCACTGTCAATAATTCATCTTGTTCAGGGTTGTCATTGACAGTCTATTGTCACACCGCCGAGCCGCGCTTACTGTCCGGTAGGCTTCTCCTTTGTGCGGTGGCCTCGACAATGCCGGACCGAGAATACCGATGATGCTGACGATTCTGCCTTGCTCTTGAGAAAGCTTAAGTTTGCGATTGCGTAGCTGAGACGATGGAGCAACACTTCAAAAGTTCTGGCGACGCGGTTGCTTTGCCTGTTCTTGTCAGATCTCAGGGTCAGATTGAGAGGAAAAAAACGTGCTGCGCTTTTTATGCCTTCCTGACCTAGCGAGAGCTCATTCGCTGACGTCTGCACCAATCAGAGCGTGGCAATGGAATGATGCAAGAATGATGCGGTACTCATATTTATAGGTTCTCGTGAATTCAATATTTTGCTTTGAAAACAGTTTTGGGCCTATTGAAACAAGTTTTCGGATATTATCAAGCATGAATATGAAAGGCATACTTGAAAGCTGTTGATTGAGTGGTTAACTGCAGAAAACTGTTCAATAGGGCAAAAGCTATTTACGTTTGAAATCTTTCAACACAGCGTAACGCGGTCGATTTGAAAAATTTGAAATGACACCCGGTATAGTAAAGAGAGACGTAAGTCCTACGTCAAAATCCAACATTTGATGAAAAATCGATTGATAGTTTATTAATGTTCGAGCTGTTATTGGTGTTTTTTATCCAAATAAGATTATGTGAGAGATTTGCACATCTTATGAATCTTTAAAGGCATGGCCAAGCGAAGTCCTTCGTCCACTTCGCGGTTAAATCAGAAAAATTATCCACTGTTAGTTTTGACGCTATTTATGAAAATCACGCATAAAATTTTATCTCTAGTCTAGAATATTGGATTTGGCGCCCAAGTACAATTTCTATCCCGAAGGGTATTGAAAGCTTTGATATTGATCTCTATCATTGGCTCTCTGAAGAACCGTTTGTTTTTTGGACATACATGCTGCATCATGTGGCTTTTCTTCAGCCTGTCTCGGCTCAGCACCGATGCCGGCCGGTCTCGGCACGACTCTGCTGCTGCTTCCGGTATCTGCTCAGCATTGCTGCTTTGTCCGGTCTGTAGGGTGGACCAAGATGAATACACCACTAGGTGTTCCAAACTGCCAAATTCACGATTCAGCCATCTTGGATTTTAGTATGGGAGAACCAGCCGGTTTGTTTATGTTTTGCACCGAAAATGAATTTTTCACCCCCGCCTTCTTCTCGTCCATAAATTGAGCAGATTGAAACACCTAGCCGGGTCGGTGCAGACTTCATTCCCTGTTGAAAGGTGTGAGTGCTGTTCAATCGATGATGCGGTTGCTTCGCTTGTCCCGGTCAGAATGAAAGGAAAAAATCGCGTTGCGCTATTTTATGGCTTCTCGGCAGACCCAGCGACTGCTCATTCGCTGGTGTCTGCACCAATCAGAACGTGGTAATGGAATGATGCAAGAATTATGCGGTACCCATATTTATAGGTTCTCTTGATCTCAATGTTTTTCATTGAAAACAGTTTCATGCCTATTGAAACAAGTTTTTCGGGTCTTATCAAGCATGGACATGGAAGGCATACTTGAAATCTGTCGATTGAGGGGCTTACCGCAGAAAATCGTCCACTGAGACGAACGCTATTAACGTTTAAAATCTTTCAACACAGCGTAACGCGGTCGATTTGAATATTTTGAAATGACACCCGGTATAGTAAAGAGAGACGTAAGTCCTACGTCAAAAATTCTTCTTGTCGGAATTGATTTTATTTTCAGTGTCAAGGAGTGTCAGTGGAATTAACATATATATACATACATACATATATTAAAATATTCCTGTACAGTCAAGCAGAGTACAATATTTAGGTCGTAACTAATCGCAACGGATAAAAATACACTGAAAATAATTTCGACAAGAAAACGTTTTTGTTAGAAAAACTTTTTTTCCGTCAAAGTGCCCAGCTTGCGATGTAAGGACGGTTGGTAGGGAACATAATCACCTATCGTGAGGCACAATTTCATTCAAATTAAAAAGGGCGTTTTTTTGCAAATCGAGTTTTAATTTTTAAAACTGATTTTTTTTAGTGTGGGGCTCAATTTGGATTGTTTCCAATATCTTTATTAGAAACTTTGACTGATTTTGCGATAGTCACCCATATAACATTTTTTTGTAGGATGCGTCGTTTTTTGATTGTATCCATTTGAAAAAATCAATAAAAAAAAATCAGAAGGGTTATATACAAGATACGACCGTCCGACGTAAACTACGTAAAACAGATCATAAGATAATTATTTTGGTTAGCGCCTAGAGTGATTGAAATTTTGACTTTTGCGCACCCTTATGCTTGAACGATAACATTTGCTGTTTTGGTGAACCTCCTAAATTTTCAACTGAATTGGTTATAATTTAACTGAGTACGAGCAATTGGAAGTTTGTATGGAAATTACTATAGAAATCGCCCCGTATGTGAGAGATCGTTTCGTGAGGTGGATCATTAACTATTTAGGGAGAAATCACTCAGGGCCGGACACCTCCCAATACCGGACACTTCTTAAAACGACACTACTTGCAAAGGTCCGTCCAAGGTCCTCCGAGGTCCCGGCAAGGAAAATCAGATCTTCATGTGATAAACTTTGTACAAAATTTTAATAAGAAAAATATTTTGAGCTTTTTAGTGGAATGTTTTCACCTGTCATAAGACGAGTTTAAACAATCCCATTGAATTCCACCACTTAATTGTATCCTGACAGATACGTATTTCGACCTCAACAGTAAGGCCGTCTTCAGTGTCTTGTACTTGAGTCGAGTCAAGTACAAGACACTGAAGACGGCCTTACTGTTGAGGTCGAAATACGTATCTGTCAGGATACAATTAAGTGGTGGAATTCAATGGGATTGTTTAAACTCGTCTTATGACAGGCAAAATTTTAAGTTGAATAAAAATTCTTCACACCTGTTTTGTTACATTTACTTCAATTCAATTGTTTCTTCTTGCTGAGAAAGCCACAGAAATTAGCAGAAACAAAAATTGAAGAGGACTTTGAAAAACGAGCAATGGGTAATGTTTTCAACATAACCGCGAGTAGACGTAGGACTTGTATAAACGTAGCGTATTTACATTTAACTTCCAACTTTTGGATCTATGGAGTTTGATTATAGTATTGATATTGTAAACGACAACTTCCATGCTGTGTAGAATTATTAGCAATTTGTTTATTCAAAACTTCTGGAAATAAAAGTAATAACTAAATACATAATTAGAATTGCTTTGTTTCTCACTATTAAGCGCTTATTTACTCAAGCAAATGTAGGACATTTATAGATTTCTCATTGAAGATAGTATTCGAAGTTTAAGAATTCTATTTATAAAATTTTCAGACTTGGGCAAAATGTGCTATTTCAGGGGAACTGTCCCGTTTTCCAAACAAAGAAATACAGCACCAATTTCGTTTCTTCTTTTTGCTAACATGCGTGCTTACTGTTGAAAAAAATGACAACAATAAGAAACAAGTCAAAGAGCAGTAACCCTACTAAAATAGAGGAGGTACTGCTAATACATCAACGAAAAATTATTCAATATTTTGATTCCAAACTCCGAGTCTACGTCAAATTTAATCATACAATGTCTCAAAAAAAATGAAAAACAAAGAATAAGATAAACTTTTAAATATTCTTCTGGAAATTATTTTTTTGCGGACTTTTTAAAAAGATTTATATGTAATACATTTACATGTAATGACATGACTCGTACCCATCCCGGGATCATGTGGATTATGAAACCAATCACTTTTCGTTGATGAGCAGACCAAATCTCACTTATTTTCTTCTTCTCCATCCACCACCGCTGCCCTCGCTGCCTCAGCCATCATCGGCCTCTAGCCGGGAGCAGTGAGCGATGCGATGGGCGATTGCATTCATTGAAACCGACACCACTGCATCCGACCATCATCAAGCACAGAATGACAAAAAAATGCGCCCACTTCTTTCATGCATATTCGCAGACTCACCGGCAGTTCTACCGCTGGTGACTGCATGCTGTCGCTGTGTAGGTAAACAGCAAACGAACGAACGAAACAAAAAATGCGCGAGCAAAAAGCACGTCAGTACGCGCTGCTGTCACAAATTGTAATGACTCGCTCTGGGCAGGCACTGCTTTTTTTATACACAAAGAAAATCTTCCGGTAGACCCGAAGGCCCGTGACATACCGCATTCTGATGTCCGTGTTAGGAATGCAAGGGATTGGTTACATATGAAATTTTTACTGGCTTTGACAAGAATTGAAATTTTTAATAGCTTATCGTTAATAATCTTAAGTTTCAATGAAATAGGCAAAATGGTGGAGAGTGTCCGAGTCGATTGATATATAAATCTTAAAAATCCATCGAAAGATAAAGGCGCTAGTAACGTTCAAAATCTTCCCTTCCAGCGTAACGCTTTCGATTTCCTAAAATCTAAATGACACCCAGTATAGTAAAGAAAGACGTAAGTCCTACGTCAAAAGGTGGGAGTTTGGATTGGGATTTAAACAATTTAGCTGAAGAGTTCCACTAACAATTTTTAATATTTACAACTTAAAGCACGTGAATAATATTACTATTCTGAATGATGTCTTTATTCATGTAACAGGAACTTAGTCACATTTGAACATGATGCAATAGCGTCCGGTACTAGAAAACATTTTTCTAAATCGTAAAATTTTTCACCAAAATTCATTGTCGAAAAACGTGTTCAAATGATCAAATTCAAAGTTTGTATGAATCATCAATGGTCAATGGTCATATTTTGTGTTTCTTTCTTCTATCTATTCTTCCTTTGAGGCATTATAACTCACGAAGAGGATGACCGATTTGCGAGATTTCCTCACTAATCGATTCGTATTGGGATCGACTGTGTTTCTATATGCAAAAGGTTAGTAAATTTTAAAGGAAAAGTTGGGAAAATTGTCAAAATACAATAGCGAGTTTGGAGAAAACCTAATGCGATCGCTCGAAAAATGATCTAGAGTGCGGCGTTGCAATCAACGCAGAAAATGACATTTCGAACGTTATACGTAAAAACCCGAGCAACGCAGGGTACGTTCTGCTAGTATGGTATAAAAGGAAACATAATCCGGATAGTTAGTTTTTTTTGTTAAATGTCTTATGTGTCCGGCACTGGAGGATTTCCCCCTAAATATAACCAACCCGAAGATTTCGTAGAATATTTCTAAATCTGTAAGACGATTGTTGTTGCAAACCGATCGGATTTTGGTAAGCAAAGTTATAAA
The DNA here is from genome assembly GCF_024139115.2 of Armigeres subalbatus. Taxonomy (NCBI): domain Eukaryota; kingdom Metazoa; phylum Arthropoda; class Insecta; order Diptera; family Culicidae; genus Armigeres; species Armigeres subalbatus. The sequence goes on along the minus strand of NW_026942771.1, from coordinate 352,384 downwards.
GAAAATAAAAATGCTCATTATTGATATGTTATTCTTTTACGAGCTCAATTGAATTTTCACGATTTAGTATTTCCTTAATAATTTTTCTTGCAAGCAGCGAATTGTTTTGCAATAAAGACGGTTTATTCACTTGCTAAGTTTCCTATGTTGCCGACGTACTCATATATTTTTAGATATTAATGACCAACGTTGCAAAACGGTTTTCCGAAAAATTTACTGTTATCATAGTAATTCTCATGCAAACTTCGAACCGCGCGTGCGTGCTTAGTCAAATTACAACCATTGGGATGTTGGATATATGGGGTCGGGAGGTAGCGAGGTTTGTTTTGTTAAACGTTTTGCCGCTGTAATGTGTAGGTAGTTTTTCCGCAAATCATGTTCGATCGCACACCAATTCATTTATGTTTCGAACAAAATTGGCGTAACTCACTATATATGAAAATGGTTGGATATGACAATTTAAAATTTTCATTTAAAAACCCCAAATTTATTATTCCGCAGTGGTGATGATGCCTTTCTCCGATTGTTATTCGACGAGTAAAATTGCATTGCTCTCTCTTTCTATCCCACAGAAATTTTACTCAATATCCGTCAAAAAAGTTAGAGTGCAACCTTGTTTAAAGTTGATAATCAATTTTAATATTCACCTCTTGCTAACATGAACATGTCCAGCATCTGTAGCACTTTTTCATAAACACTACTTTTTTTGCTTCGACCGCGGTCACTGTTCTGGTTCTATTGTTGTACTTTTTGTGCGAATCACCGCACAAAAGTAGAGCGCAAGAACCAACTGCAGACGGCGGTCGTAACGAAACTGTGAAATTTTACTGGGTTTTTAAAGATTTGGAATTTTCAATGTTTTTACATTGATAATCAATAGTTCCAATGGACTTAAAAAATTGCTGGAGAGTTACCGATTCGATTGATAATAATATCTCGAAAATCCATTGAAAGATAAAGGAGCTATTAGCGTTTGAAATCTATCCTAATTTCGTGACGGTCTCGAATTTGGAAATTTCCGTTTTACACCCTGTATCAGAGTCTTCCCCTTAGACGTAGTTTACGTCAAAATTTGGCCTTTTTCAAAAGATAGTCTGGATCAAATTTGTAAAAACTTAGTTTAATTACACAGATTGAAAAAGTTGTTGAACTTTACACGAAAGTAATGCACATAAAGGGAATGCTAAAAACAGCGTAAATTTAAACGATATTTTCGCCTGAATGTATGAAATTTCTATAGCATTATGCCACTTTTGATATGGTTGATGTAGTAGAAATTGGCATAATGCTACATAAATTGCATACATTTAGGGCGAACTTGTTGGAAATGATCCATGTACGCCCAGAATAATGTAATTTTCCACGTTTTTTTTTACGCGCTTATTAGTTTTCATTATTTTTTTCTGTGTAACTAGGCCAAATTCACCATTCACCAGCCATTCACAAATACGGCCCATACAAATTTCAGAACCCTTGCATATCAAATACTTTACGAGAGGGTGGGTGTGTGTGTGTGTATGTGTATACAAACTAACCCCCACTGTCTGGCAGTGATGTTATGGAAGAAAGCTGTCTGTTAAAACAGTCAGATTTAATCCGGGAGTTAGAAAGTGATAGCTCTACTGCAGCTCCAGTGACCCATTTCAGAGTGCCTGGTATTTCATGTCCACTCCGAGGTCACTATTACTAACAGTAAGCCCCGCCTGGTTATGCTACAGTTTATCAAATGGATAAATGTATCATAATCAAACTTCCGGATTCAAAATATATATAATATGTTTTGAATTCAGCGCGCATTTAGTTTAATTCATTATACATATATTTTTAAATAGTTGTTGTATCTTACCATTCCAATGTTCCTCACTTTTATTTACTGGTGATCCTCCTCGTTACACCCTATCCACTTCTCCTATTAGCAATTACCATGAACCGAGTTAATAATCAAATTGTCGAGAAGAGTGTAAACAAGTTAAAATTGTTGGGATAAATAAAATGATACGATCTCACAGTTTATCCGGATTATAAAGCAGTGAATATAATGAATGTGTATCCTTGATATCATCATCGAATACTCGCGTTGTGAACATGCAAAATTTCCATACGATTATAATTCTAGTCATTACTCAATTTTGCTCGTGATTTTCGCATAATGAAATATCATATAAATCCGTCGGAAACTAAAATTAACATATCTGCTGAAGGAATGAAGAACATCCATCCAGCCGTTTCGAGTTATGCGGAAACGAAATAACACAAATTACGTAACGCTGAAGGGGGAGGGAGGGGGTCAAGCCGAACGTTATGAATTTTAGAAAGAACCTGAAGACCATTTCATCTTTATTACATAGAGAAGAAGATTATAACTTAAAACCACAAATACTTTAGGGACTTGGAAAAGAAAAGTAGAACTTAATAATATTAATTTTTAATTAATAATTATTCTGAAGAAATCAATCAAATTGAACGAGAGGTATGCCTATTTGGTGGCACTCACATCCCATAATGTTCCATATGAATAAAAGAAGAATACTCCCTTGCGTCACTGAAACGTCGACGATCACCATTGTAATCCTTGCAGCTTTTGATCGAAACCTGCGATCTTCTCATATTTCACTACACTTTTGTAACTTCACCATGTAATAGTTATTCGCATCACTCGAAATGTAAAAGAACACTCAAATTAGGAGATGGAAAAAAAACCGTGACAGAAAATTTTTTTTTCATACGTTACGAGAGGGTGGGTGGGGGCTGAAAATGGTCCATTTTAGCGTTATGTAATTTGTGAATGAACCCTTAATTTAACTATTGATTTATTTGATTTATTGCGGGCAGCAGGGACTATGTCCAAGGGCTTGACGATCCCTCCCCAGGCCATCTGCGAGTTGTGAGGCTTGCCTAGGATGTGGTGGGGTTTGACAGTGGGCCCTGTTAAACCTCTATAAAAAGCTGCATGTATCCGCAAGTAGGCCCCACCAAAGCGACCGTGTGCCGCTCAAAGCGCACAAGCCCAAGTCCTGGTGTTAGGTGAGACGCTAAACAGCCCTGACACGACGGCCCTCCGACGAGACAGGAGGTTTGCGCTGGCCCAATAAGCCGCCTAGAAAACCAATCATTACGAACAATATAAGAGATAATGCGACTCGATATAATCGGCAAAGACCTAGGCGACGAATAAAGGATCACGATTGGAAGCTTGGAACATGGAATTGCAGGTCGCTAGGTTTCGCAGGTTGCGACAGGATGATCTACGATGACTTACATCCCCGCAACTTCGACGTCGTGGCGCTGCAGGAGATTTGCTGGACAGGACAGAATGTGTGGAAAAGCGGGCAACGAGCGGCTACCTTCTACCAAAGCTGTGGCACCACCAACGAGCTGAGAACCGGCTTCATAGTGCTGGGTAAGATGCGCCAACGCGTGATTGGGTCGCAGCCAATCAACACAAGGATGTGCAAGCTGAGGATTGAAGGCCGTTTCTTCAACTATAGCATCATCAACGTGCACTGCCCACACGAAGGGAGACCCGACGACGAGAAAGAAGCGTTCTACGCACAGCTGGAGCAGACATACGATGGATGCCCACTGCGGGACGTCAAAATCGTCATCGGTGACATGAACGCACAGGTAGGAAGGGAGGAAATGTATAGACCGGTCATCGGACCGGATAGTCTGCACACCGTATCGAATGACAACGGCCAACGATGCATAAACTTCGCAGCCTCCCGCGGAATGGTAGTCCGAAGCACCTTCTTTCCCCGCAAAAAATCCACCAGGCCACATGGAGATCACCTAACCAAGAAACGGAAAACCAAATCGAACACGTTCTAATCGACGGTAAATTCTTCTCCGACATCACGAACGTTCGCACTTACCGCAGTGCGAATATTGAATCCGACCACTACCTCGTTGCAGTATGCCTGCGCTCAAAACTCTCGACGGTGTACAACACGCGTCGAAGTCGGACGCCGCGGCTTAACATTGGGCGGCTACAAGATGGTAGACTAGCCCAAGAATACGCGCAGCAGCTGGAAGTGGCACTTCCAACGGAAGAGCAGCTAGGCGCAGCGTCTCTTGAAGATGGCTGGAGAGATATTCGATCCGCCATTGGTAGCACCGCAACCGCTGCACTTGGCACGGTGCCCCCGGATCAGAGAAACGACTGGTATGACGGCGAATGTGAGCAGTTAGTGGAAGAGAAGAATGCAGCATGGGCGAGATTGCTGCAACACCGCACGAGGGCGAACGAGGCACGATATAAACTGGCGCGGAACAGACAAAACTCGATTTTCCGGAGGAAAAAGCGCCAGCAGGAAGATCGAGACCGTGAAGAAACGTAGCAACTGTACCGCGCTAATAACACACGAAAGTTCTATGAGAAGTTAAACCGTTCACATAAGGGCCACGTGCCACAGCCTGATATGTGTAAGGACATAAACGGGAACCTTCTTACGAACGAGCGTGAGGTGATCCAAAGGTGGCGGCAGCACTACGAAGAACACCTGAATGGCGATGTGGCAGTCGAAGATGGCGGTATGGTGATGGACCTGGGAGAACGCGCGCAGGAAATAATTCTACCGGCTCCGGATCTCCAGGAAATCCAGGAGGAGATTGGCCGGCTGAAGAACAACAAAGCCCCTGGGGTTGACCAACTACCAGGAGAGCTATTTAAACACGGTGGTGAGGCACTGGCTAGAGCGCTGCACTGGGTCATTACCAAGATTTGGGAGGAGGAAGTTTTGCCGCAGGAGTGGATGGAAGGTGTCGTGTGTCCCATCTACAAAAAGGGCGATAAGCTGGATTGTAGCAACTACCGCGCAATCACATTGCTGAACGCCGCCTACAAGGTACTCTCTCAAATTTTATGCCGTCGACTAGCAGCAACTGCAAGGGAGTTCGTGGGGCAGTACCAGGCGGGTTTTATGGGCGAACGCTCCACCACGGACCAGGTGTTCGCCATTCGCCAAGTACTGCATAAATGCCGCGAATACAACGTGCCCACACATCATCTATTCATCGACTTCAAAGCCGCATATGATACAATCGATCGGGACCAGCTATGGCAGCTAATGCACGAACACGGTTTTCCGGATAAACTGACACGGTTGATCAAAGCGACGATGGATCGGGTGATGTGCGTAGTTCGAGTTTCTGGGGCATTCTCGAGTCCCTTCGAAACCCGCAGAGGGTTACGGCAAGGTGATGGTCTTTCGTGTTTGCTATTCAACATCGCTTTGGAAGGGGTAATACGAAGAGCAGGGATTAACACGAGTGGTACAATTTTCAATAAGTCCGTCCAGCTATTTGGTTTCGCCGACGACATAGATATTATGGCACGTAACTTTGAGAAGATGGAGGAAGCCTACATCAGACTGAAGAGGGAAGCTAAGCGGATCGGAATAGTCATCAACACGTCGAAGACGAAGTACATGATAGGAAGAGGTTCAAGAGAAGACAATGTGAGCCACCCACCGCGAGTTTGCATCGGTGGTGACGAAATCGAGGTGGTAGAAGAATTTGTGTACTTGGGCTCACTGGTGACTGCCGAAAATGACACCAGCAGAGAAATTCGGAGACGCATAGTGGCTGGAAATCGTACGTACTTTGGACTCCGCAAGACGCTCCGATCGAATAGAGTTCGCCGCCGTACCAAACTGACAATCTACAAAACGCTAATTAGACCGGTAGTCCTCTACGGACACGAGACCTGGACGATGCTCGTGGAGGACCAACGCGCACTTGGAGTTTTCGAAAGGAAAGTGCTGCGTACCATCTATGGTGGGGTGCAGATGGCGGACGGTACGTGGAGGAGGCGAATGAACCACGAATTGCATCAGCTGTTGGGAGAACCATCCATCGTTCACACCTGCGATGGGCCGGGCACGTAGCCAGAATGTCGGACAGTAACCCGGTGAAAATGGTTCTCGACAACGATCCGACGGGCACAAGAAGGCGAAGTGCGCAGCGGGCAAGGTGGATCGATCAGGTGGAAGATGACTTGCGGACCCTCCGTAGACTGCGTGGTTGGCGACGTGTAGCCATGGACCGAGCCAAATGGAGAAGACTTTTATATACCGCACAGGCCACTTCGGCCTTAGTCTGATTAAATAATAATAATTATTATTTGATTTATCAATTAAAAAGTTGGGGTTGTATACAAGACACGACCGCTTGACGTAAACTACGTAAAACCAAATATAGTACACTAACTGAACCAATTATTCCGCTCTATATAGAAAAGATGGAACTATTCTACCGACACTATTACCCAACTTTAGCTGCATCTCCTATTCTGTGAGAGAGTAGAGACCCCACTGTCTAGCGGCTGGGCCACCCCATTTTATACACCACAGTTCAACACTTGATAATACCCTAAAAGTAGGCAATTACCAAGGATTGGAACGCGCTGCATAGGGGATGCATGATGCATGAAAGAACTAAAATTTTCAATAGTCTAGCGATAATACTCAAAAGTTTCAATAGTACTAGCAAATTGGTGGAGAGTTTATGAATCGATGGATATATAAATCTTTAAAATCCATTGAAAGATAAAGGACCTATTAATGTTACAAATCTTACATGATTTTGTGACGGTCCCCAATTTTGAAATTTTCATTTTACACCCTGTATCCGAGTCTTCCCCTTAGACGTAGTTTACGTCAAAACGACGTCAGTCCAATCAAACGACAACAAAATCAATCAATAACGGTGCTCACCTGCACTTTTGACAGCTGACCGACCTGATGCTCTTTATGGCTCTCAGCATGTGGTTGTGAATCTGGGTGTCACGCTTACCTAAGGTAGGGGAACTGGGGGTAGGACGCCCACGTTAAGGAAAATGCCATTTTTATCAATGAAAACCACCATTTCAGCCAGTTTTCATCAGCGCATACTAAAGAACAGCATATCTGCGACTGACTACCGATGACAGATATCTAATTGTACATTTTATTGCTCAGAAATTTGATTTTTAAAATGCACCCGAAAAATATTGATTTTGAAACCATGCGGGGTGAGATGCGCCAGTGGATGGGTTAAAACGCGCATGTGTTTATCGTACTGATTTTCATTTTAATTGCCTACATTAAGGCAATTAACCGAATGTTTCAGCTGTTTCGGTCATACGAAATGAGCATGGGCGTACTGCCCCACACCGACCTCAGAAGTTTGAAGGCCCATCAAATCGTTTTAAGACCAATTTCGACGACGATTTCGTGTGGAACATAAAGAACACGAGTAAGCAGCATGGCTCATGGCTCAATTTTCAATTTACCAATGAATAACAGCGATAGAAAGACTAAATTTCACCGAGCTAGAATTGCATCAAAACACGCAAAAATCATTTTTTCGAGTTTTTCATGTATAACTAGAGAAAAATAATGAAATATATGTATCCAATGGCAATATTTTTCATTGATTCATCGTATAGACTATTTAAAATAATCACAATGGGGATATTTAACCTTATTCAGGGGTGGCGCGTTTTAACCCCTATGGGCGTGTTACCCCCACTTCCCCTACGTGTCAGCTTCTACATGTCACGATGCGCTTGCAGTGATTGTCAGTAATAGAAATGGGCAAAATGGCTCACCTTATTGAGCGATCCGGAATCGTTCCGCTCAATAAAGTGAACTAGCTCATCTGAACGGTTTATCCGCTCACTACATTTTATAAAGTATATTTAATAAAGCGAAATATAATAGATTTTTTTTAGTTCAGTTCGGTGGATATTTACTTTATGCTATTAATACAATAAGAGATAGATTATTTTCGTTGAGACTTCACTTCTATCGTACCGACGCATGTATATTACCCTAATAAAATTATAATATTTTACCGCATATGGTAAATCACTAAAGCATTACATGACTACTAAATAAGTGATAAGATCTTTTACAAAGTTGTTAAATAGATCAAATCCATTACGCAGAACATGTAATTAATTTGGAATTCATTCGCTTGGCAGCGCTAGCGTATATAAGACCACCAGTTGAACTGTATATCTCGGAATATGTGAAATTTAGAGAATTTTGATATTCTACAAAGTTGTTCAAAAGATCAAAACCATTACGGTGAACGTGTCATTAATTCGGAATTTATCCACTTGGCGACGCTTGCGTATATGAGACTACCAGTTGAATGAGACATTTTGCAATCTGTAGAATTTAGAGAGTTGTAATATTTTACAAAGTTTTTCGAAAGATCAAAACTATTACGGCGAACGTCTCATTAATTTGGAATTAATCTGCTTGGCGGAGCTAGCGTATATTAGAGAATTGGATATCTCGGAAGAGAAAACACACACTCAGTTCGAATGATCATAACCTTACGGTGAATTAACTCATTAACTTGGGATTGTTCCTTTTGGCGGCGGAAGCGCACATGAGGCCTCCAATTGAATAAGATGTCACAGAATATGTGCCATTTAGAGAGTTATGATTCTCTACAAAGTTGTGTTGAACCTAATCCTAGAATTAAAAAAAACACATATTTCAAATCTCATTATTATGGTATTCATTCGCTTGGTGGCGCTAGCGCACATGAAACTAGTGGAATCTGTGAAATTGAGAGAGCTGTGATGTCTTCAATCACTATCAACAACCACCGCTGCTGCACCATCGATGATTGCCCCCAACGCCATCACTGGGGTAGCCGTTGTCGCAGACAAACAGTCATAACACTCGTCAAATCTCCATCGTTGACTGATTTACTGGTCAATTTAAATAATCATTAGTTGGCCAATCGATTACTCGTGGCGCACGCATCGCAATTGCTCTAGTTTGACGTTTGCTCACTACCGCCATCTGATTCGTGATTTGCCTAATTAACTGAAATCAACAGTTGTCGTTAGTATTTGAACGACGATGAATTTTATGAGTGAATGTCGTAATGATTTTGACCTTTCGAACAAACTTTGTAGAAGATGGCTTCTTTCTAAATTTAATAGATTCCGAGATATCCTACCTTACCGAATGTCTCACGTACACTAGTGCCGTTCGGCGGATCAATTCTTAACTAAACTAATCTTCAACATAATGGTTTTGAACTTTCGAATAACTTCGTAGAAGACGACGACTTTCTAAGCTGAACAGCTTCCCAGATATCCTACCTTGTTAGTCACTAAGTCACTAAGTCACCTAAAGTCAAAGCGCAGTTGGGTGGATGAATTCTGAATTAAACTAATCTTTAACGTGATGGTTTTGACCTTTCGAACAACTTTGTAAAACTTTTTTCTTAATTGAATAGCTTCCGAGATATTCTACCTTGCCGAAAGTCTCTTGTACACTAGCGCCATTGAGTGGTTGAATTCCGAAATAATATTCAACATAATGGTTTTGACCTTCGGGCCAACTTTGTAGAAGACGGCTACTTCTAAGTTGAATAGATTTCGAGATATTCTACGTTGCCGAAGGTATCATGTACACTAGCGCCGTTCGGTGGATCAATTCTTAACTAAACTAATCTTCAACATAATGGTTTTTGCCTTCCAAACAAATTTGTAGTATACAGCTACTTGCTAAATTGTATAGATTCCGAGATATCCTACCTTGCCGAAGGTCTCATGTACACTAGCGCCGTTCGGTGGATCAATTCTGAACTAAACTAATCTTCAACATAATGGTTTTGCCTTTCCGGAAAACTTTTTAGAAGACAACTACTTTTTAAGTTGAATAGGTTCCGAGATATCCTACCTTGCCGAAGATCTCATGTACACTAGCGCCGTTCGGTGGATCAATTCTGAACTAAACTATTCTTCAACATAATGGTTTTGATCTTTTGAACAACTTTGTAGAAGACGTCTTCTTTCTAAATTGAATAGATTCCGAGATATCCTACCTTGCCGAAAGTCTCTTGTACACTAGCGCCGTTGGGTGGATGAATTCTGAACTAAACTATTCTTCAACATAATGGTTTTTACCATCCAAACAGATTTGTAGAATACAGCTACTTGCTAAATTATATGGATTCTAAGATATTCTACTTTGCTGAAAGTCTTATGTATACTAGCGCCTTTGGGTGATCGAATTTCGAACTAAACTAATCTCCAACATAATGGTTTTGACTTTCCGAACAACTTTGTAGAACGACGGCTACTTTTTAAGTTGAATAGATTCCGAGATAATAACAAAAATTTGCACCGAAATATCATAAAAATATCAGGTTTTGCTATTAACAAGAACGAACTAATAGCTCAAGATATTGATAAGTTCTTGTTAATGGCAAAACCTGATATTTTTATGATATTTCGGTGCAAATTTTTGTAATTTTCGCTTGTTATTTTTACTCTTATTTCAAACAAGTTAATATCATATTTTACTGTTAATGAGCCATTATCGTCTACCCGGGGTACATCTACTTGCTAAATTGTATGGATTTCGAGATATCCTATCTTGCAGAAAGTCTCATGAACAATGAATTCCGAACTAAATTAATCTTCAACAAAATGGTTTTAACCTTCCGAAGAACTTGTAAAAGACGACTACTTTCTAAATCTAACCGCTTCCAAGATATATTAGATATAGGGGAACGGTTTGCTACTTCATCTCATAGCTCCTATTTCCATCACATAAAAAACAAAGCAATGGAAAGGAATTTGGTTTGTTTATTATTTTTGTGATTTTTTTCAGCAGTGAGCACGCATGTTGACAAAAAGAAGCGACGAATTTGGTCCCGTATTTCTTTGTTTAGCGACGAGATGGATATATGTACAGTGAGATGGAGATCGGAACAGTTCCCCTACTATACCCCATTAGTCTCTAACCCGTAGAAATAAACGCATTTTTTTAATGCGCGTTTGGATCAACCTGCTTCGTAAAAACACGTATTCAGAGAGAAGCGCTACATTTGTCTCGTATATTGCAGCCTGAGAACAGCTGCAAAATTCCGAATTGTGTTGGTTTGTTATGTATCATCTTCTCCCGTAATACAACGCAGGAGTGACATCAACACAAGAGTTCGTTACACAATCGCTTCCCTCGGTAGGCGATCAAACAACGAACATGTATGATTCAGTAGCTTATGTGTGATAAGAGCATCGAAGCTTCGTGTTGCTTGCCGAATTTGTTTCCTCACTACCACTGGCTGCTTGTGAAGCAAGCAAGAGAAGGAGGCATGCGTGGTTTGCTCATCTTCAGTTGGGTTGCAAGCCCTGCCGACAATATATCTATTAATAAGATTTGGGACCGCTAGCCAGGACGCTAGGTATTCACATGCATCGAAAGATTATTCAAAAGCGGTAATTTATTCATCATGCATTCCAACCCAAGTAACCAAAAGTTCCTTTAAGAGTACGTTTTTCGCTTAAGCAGCTCAGTGAAGCTGATTAAGTGAAAAACGTATGATCGGTCACAAACGATCATAAATGAATATTTAAAAAAAATAATTTGCTGTAAATATTGTATATAATCTAATTGTAAGTCTGAATTCGCTGAAACAAACAAATGAACTAGTCTAAGGCATAGCATAAGTTCTCGCTGAATTGAAATTCTCTCAGCGCGCTCTGGAACCATCATCACATGCAAATGAAATTAGTTAAAAATAAACACCGGTAGCGGGCAGATGTAGTACGGTCGTTTTGTGTTGTGCGTTTCCAACCACGTTCGTTCGGTCGACAATTCAATAAAGGTGTGCAGTTGTATCTATTTTGTGAAACCAAATCGATTTCTATTGGTATCCGAAATCGATTCTGATTACGTTGGAGGGCATGACTTAATGAAACGTCGGTACATCGGTACGGTTCGTCGTGAGTGAGTGGAATTCACAGACCAGCTGGACAGGGTAAAGGTATCGTGAAGATCACGACATAGTGAAGTGAAACGGACTGTGCAAAATCTTCCTTCTGTGGGGCAGAAGAAAGTTAAATAGTGTTGTTTTTAGTGCTATTCCTGAGACTGTTGGTTTCTGTGTGCCGTTCTGAGGAACGGATAGCAAACTCCTCCGATTTCCGGCATTCTCGAGCCTGGCGGCTCGATCATTGGTCCTTCGAGCCAGATAGGAGGACAACATCAAACCAGGAATCAGCGACAGAAGCAAGTTGGCGCCATCGCGGTAAGTGGTCAAAGCAGGTGACCACACAAAGGTAGGCCGTTTATTTCATTTGACTCTTTGTGGAGATATTTGGCCATTGTTGCACGGGCCGTGCCTACATTTCGCGCCGATTACGGAGGCAAGGAATGGCGGCATAATTGCATGCTAATTGGAAGTATCGCATATCGCGCATCGCGAAGCATCGATTCAGTGGAACTGTCGATTGCAGCATTTTATCAAGGCATTTTTGAGAATTTCGACCTGTTGTAGTGGCTCCTGGCATTTTATTTGCCGTGATTGATTGCCTTTGGGCCTACAGTGTAGCACACAACTATTGGCACATCAAACTGATGGAACTAATAAATTAGACATTATTCGAAATTGGTGGCGTTCTAGCGGACACGGTTATCGATAAAAAGGATACGACGCGACGGGAAGGATTTTTCGTACCGATTTTATCGTGTCCTTTTCGGTCGTTCGCGTTCGTGTAGGGGTATCACGACGAGACGGGAAGGAGATTATCGATCGATTGCTTGGTACCTCCGTCGTTTATCGCGTTTTGAGTAGTGCATCGCGACGGGAAGGAGCTATTCGTTCGATCTTGTTCTACTCACGTTCGGTTCGCGTAGAAACGGCACACCGCGTCGGGAAGGAGTTTTTCGTTTCGATTGTGTCGTTTTCCGTTCATCGCGAGAAGTTCGAGTGGTGAGTGAGATGCCTTCCAAAGATCAGAAGAAGCTGGATCAAAGCATTTTGAAGCTCAAGCGTGTGCTAGCGATTAGAGATGTGGTGGAAAAGTTTGTTGCGGAGTACAACCATGAGCGGGATGCCAATCAAGTGTCCGTCCGCCTTGAATCCCTCGACAAGATTAACAAGGAGTTTCATCATGCCCAGGGCGAAATGGAGATGATTGACAGCGACCATTTTGAGGAGCACATTGAGGTGCGGACTGCTTTCGAAAATAGATACTGTGTGCTCAAGGGATTCCTTCTTTCGAAGCAGAAAAGCAATCAACCGATGATGACGATGATCGGCAGCTTCGGTCAGCAATCTGCTGCTAGCTTCCATCATCGGCTACCGAAGATAGACCTTCCTAAGTTCAGTGGCGATGAATCAAGATGGATATCATTTAGGGACAACTTCATTTCGATGATCCACAGCAACGACGATATACCGACTGTAAACAAACTTCACTACCTTTTGCAGTCGCTTGAAGAAGAGGCCAAGAAACCATTTGAAAGCGTGGATATTCAAGCGGACAACTATGCATCGACGTGGGATGCGTTGTTAAAGCGGTATGACAACAAGCGGTTCCTAAAAAGAACTGTTTCGAGGCTTGTTCGATCTACCAGTAATGAACAAGGAATCCGCCGCCGATCTCAACACATTAGTAGACGAGTTTCAGCGTCGTGTGAAGGCTCTGGCCAAGCTGGGGAGCCTGTAATCCACTGGGATACTCCACTTATCTTCATTCTTTCTAAGAAGCTAGATGCCTCAACGCTTCGTGCCTGGGAGCACGAGACTCGCCAGAAAGACGAAGTGAGGTACGACGAACTGATCGACTTTCTCTCGCAGCACATTCGTATGCTGAAGTCGGTAGCCAGTGACTTACAGCAACGATCTCTGTCGACTAGCATCAAGGTGGCCGGACCTTCAACCAAGAAAACTCCTGCGTTCAAATCCGTGGCAAACCCAGCCACCGCTGAAGTTATATCAAATGTTCAACTATGCCCTGCATGCAGCCAAAACCACCAGTTACATCAGTGTCCGACCTTTAATGAGCTGTCCATATCCCAACGACGAGAGTTGGTAGTCCAACGGAGCTTGTGTCGGAACTGTTTTCGGCTTGGCCATCAAGCACGAGTTTGCAGATCTAGATTCAGTTGCCGAACTTGTCAGGCCAGGCATCATACTATGCTGCACGAGAACGTAGCAGTCTCAAATTCGACCACCACTCCTATCGAAACGTCGACTATTTCTGCACAGCAACCTAACCTATCCACACCAGTGATTGCTGGTACCTCTGGATCTGCGCATCCACCGGAAGTCAGCATGGCTATCCAATCGAAGCACAGCACAGTCTTATTGGAAACGGTTTCGCTTTTCATTGTCGACTATAACGGCAGAAGATTTCCGGTTCGAGCGCTTTTGGACTCCGCATCGATGTCCAATTTTATTACGAAAAAGTTGGCAAACGATCTCGGCATCCGCCGAACTAGCGTAGATGTAACCGTCGCCGGACTTGGGGAATCCGTCAAAAAGGTGAAACGTCAAATCACTGCCACAATTGAATCCAAAACAAGCAGCTTTTCCACCACACTCGAATTCCTCGTCATGAGAAAACCCACTGCTTCTCTCCCGACAGTTCTTATAAACACAGCGGCGTGGAACATGCCAAACGTTCGATTAGCCGACCCACACTTCAACATTCCGAGCATGATCGACATCATAATTGGCGGAGAGTGCTACCACGAAATCCACACCGGTAGTCGCTTATCCATCGGTGACGGTCTTCCGCTGCTAGTCGACACACGTTTCGGATGGACAGTTTCGGGCAAAACAACCACCAATCCCACAGTAGCACCGCCAGTGTGTTATCTCTCGACCGTCGACCGTTCTTCTGGAGTCATCGCTTCAACGTTTCTGGGAACTTGAAGCAGTCGATCAAAGCCCGATATACTCGGAAGAAGAGAAGCAATGCGAGGAGTTTTACGCAACCACCACCACTCGAACTCATGACGGAAGGTACGTCGTTCGCCTTCCCCGGTCCGACAATCCGCAAGTCACCCTTGGCCAATCTCGACAAATCGCCACCCGTCGCTTCTACAGCCTTGAGCGACGCCTTGAACGAGATACCGCCTTGAAGAGCTCCTACCATAATTTCATCGAGGAATACCTCCGCCTGGGACACATGCGCAAGCTAGATTTTGTCGACGACGATTCTCCACATTGTTACCTTCCACACCATCCGGTAGTCAAAGAGAGTAGCACCACCACGAAGCTTCGAGTGGTATTCGACGCCTCCTGTAAGACCTCCTCCGGAATGTCGCTCAACGATACACTGCTCGTTGGACCAGTCGTTCAACAGAATCTCGACTCCATCATTATCCGCTTTCGCTTCCACGCTATTGCCATTGTCGCTGACGTCGAGAAAATGTATCGTCAAATACTACATTCTCCTGTTGATCAACGCTTCCTACGTATACTATTCCGCCGACAGCCGTCGGACCCTCTCGATACCTACGAACTTCTTACAGTTACGTATGGAACGGCTTCGGCACCCTTCTTGGCAACGCGCACTTTACAACAATTAGCAAGAGACGAAGGAGAAAACTCCCCGAAAGCCGTAGAAGCAGTCGTCGAAGATTTTTATGTGGACGATCTACTTACTGGAGAAGACAATCTGGCCTCTGCTGTAGAAAATATAAAGAAATAAAAGAAGTCGACCGAAATCTAACCTGGCAACAGGTTAAAGCTATAGCCGGGCATCGCTCAGGATGGAGATCTTTCAAGTCGGCCCTTTGCACCACCGGAGGTGTACAGGATCCATAAGTAAGTAAGCTGTAGAAAAGCGTCGTCAGATATCCACCATGCTCGAGTCGGCCGGTTTCTCGCTGAAGAAGTGGGCTTCGAACGTTCCGGAAGCATTAGCCGATGTTTCACCTGAAGACCGTGCTATCAAGCCCGTCCACGAACTTCAAGACGATCAATCCGT
Organism: Armigeres subalbatus; assembly: GCF_024139115.2. Classification (NCBI taxonomy): domain Eukaryota; kingdom Metazoa; phylum Arthropoda; class Insecta; order Diptera; family Culicidae; genus Armigeres; species Armigeres subalbatus. The sequence continues at coordinate 336,645 of NW_026942771.1, read as the reverse complement.
AACGACCCTTGGATTGGTATGGGATACGAAGAACGATATCCTTAGATTCAACGTTGACCTTCCGCTACCAGCGTCTATTCTCACGAAGAGAAAGGTGATATCATACATCGCTAAGATTTTTGATCCGTTAGGCCTCGTTGGTCCCGTAATAGCCACAGCGAAGATATTTATGCAGCGCTTGTGGAAACTCAAGAACGAAGATAACGCTCCCTATGAGTGGGATCGTCCGTTGCCTGAAAGGCTGCAAAAGGAATGGAAGCAGTTCCATGCTACGCTTTCCATTCTGGCCGAAATTAAGATTCCACGCTTTGTATCTTCTCCTGGCGTTTCTGTGGTACAGCTGCATTTTTTCTCTGATGCTTCGGACGTCGCCTACGGAGCTTGCTGTTATGTCCGCACACTGGATACCGATCACGTCAGGGTTAGTCTTTTAACATCAAAATCAAGGGTTGCTCCTCTCGCCACGAAGCACACTACAGCACGACTTGAGCTTTGTGCTGCCGTATTGTCCACCAAGTTGTATCGGAAAGTTGAACAATCGATCAAAACGCCTAGTCACGTCTTCTTCTGGACAGACTCAACCACGGTGATTCAATGGTTACAATCTCCACCAAGCCGGTGGAAAACATTCGTTGCGAATCGTGTCTCCACCATAGAATCTGCCACCGAAATTTCCCTTTGGAGGCACGTTCCAGGAAATGAAAACCCGGCTGATGAACTTTCCCGTGGCATGCTGCCTACGGACCTCAGCAATCAGGCCAGATGGTGGAGCGGTCCTCCATGGTTATCAGAATTTCCCAGCCGTTGGCCTTCACCTGGTCTAGATGTACCCCAAACAGAATTCACCACGCAAGAAGCCCGTACGGTTACACTCACCACATTCATTGCTCCCAATGATCAATTAGCAGATCAATTGTTTGCACGTTTTTCAAGCTACACCAAACTCCGTCGTGTTGTAGCGTATTGCTTGAAGTACATCGATGATGCCCTGCGTGCAAAAATACAAGGAATAACAAAAACGACCACCAACGTGCTCCTGACGACTGATCTAGAAGCCGCTGATTGTACACTTGCTCGCCTTGCCCAGGCACAGCTCTACTCGGAAGAGTTATCATCCAACGACCAAACCATAAAATCGTCCCCACTCAAGTTTTTGAAGCCTCGCCTCGATGATAATGGAATCCTCCGTGTAGGCGGACGCCTTTCGAATGCTGAGATTCCGGAGAACATAAAGCATCCAGTCATCTTATCTGCAAAGCATCCACTGTCACTATTACTCGCCGAACATTACCACAAGGTTTTATTACATGCCGGGCCACAACTAATGATGGCTACAATGCGCCAGAAGTACTGGGTAATCGGTGGGAGGAATCTTCTTCGCCATACGTATCACCGCTGCGTGAAATGTTTTCGAAACAAGCCGGTCTTGATCCAGCAGAGCACTGCAGATCTTCCCAAGTCTCGTGTCACCCCGGCACGGCCATTCGCTATCTCAGGAATAGACTACTGTGGGCCAATTTACGTCAAATCACCGGTGCGGAATCGAGGGCCAAACAAGGCATATATTGGCATATTCGTTTGTTTTGCTACAAAGGCTGTTCACATTGAGTTGATCACAGATCTATCCACGCAGGCCTTTCTATCGGCTCTCCGCCGGTTCGTCGCTCGCCGCGGTCTTGTTAGCAGCCCTCCCGTCCTACTTAGTCACACTTGGTCGACAACTAAGAAGCTTTGCACAAATCCAAAAATTTATATTTGTCTGTCTATGCTATATGTGTTGATGTGAGCGTGTATTTGTGTACAAAAAATAATGTGCCGTGCGGCCGATCACCTTTACAGTCTCTTAAAATGCTCCTGCAGGTACGGATTCACACGGCTTCCGCCCACATGGGTCTCAATTGCGTACTGATGGTTACTATCAACTCCCCAAAGCTAACATTTTGTGCTCCCGCATGTACGGATTCGTACTGCCTCCGCTCTCATGGGTCTCAATTGCGTACTGTTGGTTACTATCAACTCCCCAAAGCTAACATTTTGCGCTCCCTCATGTACGGATTCGCACTGCCTCCGCCCTCATGGGTCTCAATTGCGTACTGTTGGTTACTATCAACTCCCCAAAGCCAACATTTTGCGCTCCCTCATGTACGGATTCGCACTGCCTCCGCCCTCATGGGTCTCAATTGCGTACTGTTGGTTACTATCAACTCCCCAAAGCCAACATTTTGCGCTCCCTCATGTACGGATTCGCACTGCCTCCGCCCTCATGGGTCTCAATTGCGTACTGATGGTTACTATCAACTCCCCAAAGCCAACATTTTGCGCTCCCTCATGTACGGATTCGCACTGCCTCCGCCCTCATGGGTCTCAATTGCGTACTGATGGTTACTATCAACTCCCCAAAGCCAACATTTTGCGCTCCCTCATGTACGGATTCGCACTGCCTCCGCCCACATGGGTCTCAATTGCGTATATTAGCACCCATATTGGTCCCAGTTTCGTATTGGAAGTATCTTACTGTTCCCCTAAAATCCCATTTTCACATCGCATGAAAAAATAGTTTATTTTGGGATTCTTGGGTTATTCAGCCCTCCCGTCCTACTTAGTCACACTTGGTCGACAACTAAGAAGCTTTGCACAAATCCAAAAGTTTATATTTGTCTGTCTATGCTATATGTGTTGATGTGAGCGTGTATTTGTGTACAAAAAAAACGAACAGTGGGTAATGTCTGTGACATAACCGCTAAGTGGACGTAGGACTTGACTTGACCATGCCTTTAAGATACATAATATGTCCAAATTTCTGACATCAACTATTTTGGATAAATAATCGGCGTTGCATACCATTCCTTGGCAAAATCTTCTCATCAAACCGACACAGAAATCAAATCAACCTCGAACAAGAATCATAAAAAACAATTCAGGAAGTATCTGTCCGGTCACGGAATATTAGCCGCGACAGTGGCAACCTTCCCACTGAAGGACTGCCTGAAATAAGCCACAAGTTGGCTCAGCAGGGGATGTAGGGCCTCCTAATCCGTGCGATAGCGACTGAAGGAGAACATTATTTTTAACTCTTAGAGCCTTGAAAAAGGCTGTTTGCTTCGGCTAAGTCCAAAAAGTAAGAAAACGATCTTTTCAAATAACCGCGAATTTCTAGTGGTGGTATAAAAAAGACTGAATGCTCAGCGAGTGAATGCACTGTTCTTTTATACCTTATTTTGAATCTTCTCTGCTTCCCAATTGGTGGGCCAATCAGCCAGTGTCTTGTATCCCGCTTCTTTGTCAGCCAAAGCGTCATCATCATCAACGCGTTCGAGCAGGGTTTCTTCTTTTCTACGCTTGTTGCTCGCTGCTGGCGTCTATTTCCTAACGGGACTTTTCGCTTGATACAGGCCAATAAGCCGGGCAAGCGAGCTTAGAATTGCAGTTCAGGTGAGAAGTACGTGTTCTTTTCTGAAACAACATTGTTAGTAGTAGATGGAAGGAAACACCCGGAGATGGGATTTCGGGTGATAAGATTTAGAATTGGTAACATGGGACGATCATTCAGTCACGTTCGCTTTGTGTGCGGTCAGTATCAAACAATGTTTATCTAGATATTTCTTGATCAATGCCAAAAAATCCAACATTTGATGAAAAATCGATTGATAGTTTATTAATGTTTGAGCTGTTATCGGTGTTTTTTTAAATCCAAATATCCAAATATTATGTGAGAGATTTGGACATCTTATGTTTTTTTGGCATGGTCAAGCGAAGTCCTTCGTCCACTTCGCGGTTAAATCAGAAAAAATATCCACTGTTAGTTTTGACGCTTTTAATGAAAATCACGCATAAAATTTTATCACTAGAATATTGGATTTGGCACCCAAGTACAATTTCTATCCCGAAGGGTATTGAAAGCTTTGATATTGATCTCTATTATTGGCTCTCTGAAGAACCGTTTGTTTTAAGGACATACATGCTGCATCATGTGGCTTTTCTTCGGCTCATCACCAATGCCGACCGGTCTCGGCTCGACTCTGCTGCTGCTGCCGGTATCTGCTCAGCATTACTGCTTTGTCGGGTCTGTAGGGTGGACTATTGCTGTACTGGCTAGGTTCCGGCTGACGATGGTGGCTTCGATGGTGTCGAGCCGAAAAAGCGGTCGGTGCAGTGCTGTTCAATCGATGATGCGGTTGCTTTGCTTGTCCCGGTCAGAATGAAAGGAAAAAATCGCGTTGCGCTATTTTATGGCTTCTCGGCAGACCCAGCGGCTGCTCATTCGCTGGTGTCTGCACCAATCAGAACGTGGTAATGGAATGATGCAAGAATTATGCGGTACCCATATTTATAGGTTCCCTTGATCTCAATGGTTTTCATTGAAAACAGTTTCATGCCTATTGAAACAAGTTTTTCGGGTCTTATCAAGCATGTACATGAAAGGCATACTTGAAATCTGTCGATTGAGGGGCTTACCGCAGAAATTCGTCCATTGAGACGAACGCTATTAACGTTTAAAATCTTTCAACACAGCGTAACGCGGTCGATTTGAAAATTTTGGAATGACACCCGGTATAGTGAAGAGAGACGTAAGTCATACGTCAAAATTCGCGCTGCGCTATTTTATGCCTTCTTAGAAGACCTAGCGTGAGCTCATTCGTTGACGTCTGCACCAATCAGAACGTGGTAATGGAATGATGCAAGAATGATGCGGTACCCATATTTATAGGTTTTCGTGATTTCAATGCTTTGCTTTGAAAACAGTTTTAGGCCTATTGAAACAAATTTTCGGATATTATCAAGCATTAATATGAAAGGCATACTTGAAAGCTGTCGATTGAGGGGTTAACTGCAGAAATCTGTTCACTAGGGTAAAAGCTATTAACGTTTGAAATCTTTCAACACAGCGTAACGCGACCGATTTAGAAATTTTGAAATGACACCCGGTATAGTAAAGAGAGACGTAAGTCCTACGTCAATAATGTGCCGTGCGGCCGATCACCTTTACAGTCTCTTAAAATGCTCCTGCAGGTACGGATTCACACTGCTTCCGCCCACATGGGTCTCAATTGCGTACTGATGGTTACTATCAACTCCCCAAAGCTAACATTTTGTGCTCCCGCATGTACGGATTCGTACTGCCTCCGCCCTCATGGGTCTCAATTGCGTACTGTTGGTTACTATCAACTCCCCAAAGCTAACATTTTGCGCTCCCTCATGTACGGATTCGCACTGCCTCCGCCCTCATGGGTCTCAATTGCGTACTGTTGGTTACTATCAACTCCCCAAAGCTAACATTTTGCGCTCCCGCATGTACGGATTCGCACTGCCTCCGCCCTCATGGGTCTCAATTGCGTACTGTTGGTTACTATCAACTCCCCAAAGCTAACATTTTGCGCTCCCTCATGTACGGATTCGCACTGCCTCCGCCCTCATGGGTCTCAATTGCGTACTGATGGTTACTATCAACTCCCCAAAGCCAACATTTTGCGCTCCCTCATGTACGGATTCGCACTGCCTCCGCCCTCATGGGTCTCAATTGCGTACTGATGGTTACTATCAACTCCCCAAAGCTAACATTTTGTGCTCCCGCATGTACGGATTCGTACTGCCTCCGCTCTCATGGGTCTCAATTGCGTACTGATGGTTACTATCAACTCCCCAAAGCCAACATTTTGCGCTCCCTCATGTACGGATTCGCACTGCCTCCGCCCTCATGGGTCTCAATTGCGTACCGTTGATTACTATCAACTCCCCAAAGCTAACATTTTGCGCTCCCTCATGTACGGATTCGCACTGCCTCCGCCCTCATGGGTCTCAATTGCGTACTGTTGGTTACTATCAACTCCCCAAAGCTAACATTTTGCGCTCCCGCATGTACGGATTCGCACTGCCTCCGCCCTCATGGGTCTCAATTGCGTACTGTTGGTTACTATCAACTCCCCAAAGCTAACATTTTGCGCTCCCTCATGTACGGATTCGCACTGCCTCCGCCCTCATGGGTCTCAATTGCGTACTGATGGTTACTATCAACTCCCCAAAGCCAACATTTTGCGCTCCCTCATGTACGGATTCGCACTGCCTCCGCCCTCATGGGTCTCAATTGCGTACCGTTGATTACTATCAACTCCCCAAAGCTAACATTTTGCGCTTCCTCATGTACGGATTCGCACTGCCTCCGCCCTCATGGGTCTCAATTGCGTACTGTTGGTTACTATCAACTCCCCAAAGCTAACATTTTGCGCTCCCTCATGTACGGATTCGCACTGCCTCCGCCCTCATGGGTCTCAATTGCGTACTGATGGTTACTATCAACTCCCCAAAGCCAACATTTTGCGCTCCCTCATGTACGGATTCGCACTGCCTCCGCCCACATGGGTCTCAATTGCGTATATTAGCACCCATATTGGTCCCAGTTTCGTATTGGAAGTATCTTACTGTTCCCCTAAAATCCCATTTTCACATCGCATGAAAAAATAGTTTATTTTGGGATACTTGGGTTATCTTGTTAGGGAGCTTCACTCGGACAAAGGAACCGCATTCAAAGGAGCATCCAACGTCCTCCATCGAATATATGAGATGCTAAAATCCAACCATGACGACCGAAACCAAATTCAAACCTGGTGCGCCGAAAATCAAATTCAGTGGAAATTCATCCCATCCCGCGCCGCACACTTTGGGGGCTTATGGGAAGCTGCGGTCAAGTCTGCAAAGCATCACCTTCTTCGTGAAGTCGGTAACACTAATCTGTGTTACGAGGATATGATCACTCTATTGGCCCAGATAGAAATGTGTTTAAACTCAAGGCCATTGACTCCAATTCCGTCAGACCCTGATGGCCTGGATGTACTGACACCTGGCCATTTTTTGGTCGGCTCCAATTTGCAAACTGTTCCGGAGCCAAGCTACATCAACACTCCAGACAACCGTCTTGACCACTGGAAGCTCACTCAAAAGTTGTTCCAAAACATTTGGGCTCGGTGGTATCCGGAGTACCTTGCTCAACTTCAGTCACGAGCAACAAAGTGTTGCAAGTCACCGGTCCTGGTCCAGTTAAATCAAATCGTCATCGTCAAGAATGAGAACGCACCTCCTATGCAATGGCCGCTCGGGAGAATAACAAAACTTCATCCAGGGAAGGATGGAATCGTTCGCGTTGTCACGCTAAAGACCGCTGAGGCTGATACCGTCGTGAGGCCAGTTGCGAAGATCGCAATTCTGCCCATTGCAAACCACGAAGGTAGCAGTAGTTCCTGAATCTACAAAGACCGGTAGAGCAGACCGAATCTGACTCAACGCGCAAATAGAGCGCAATCAGGTGATTAGCGTTCCATCAACTTTAACCGAGTCAGTTCGATCTACCGGGTCTTTTTGACGTAAACTACGTCTAAGGGGAAGCCTCGGATACAGGGTGCAAAATGAAAATTTCCAAATTGGGGACCGTCACGAAATCATGTAAGATTTCAAACGGTAATAGCGTCTTTATCTTTCGATGGATTTTCGACATTTGCTTATCAATAGATTCGGAAACTCTCCAGCAATTTGCCAATTCTATTGATACTGTTGATTATCAACGTTAAACTATTGAAAATGTTATTTCTTTCCAAACCGGGGGAAAAATTCAATTCCGTTCATAAATCCCCAACACGGACATCAGATTGCAGTAACGTATGGGCCTTTTGATCCACTGCTTCGTTTCCCCTGTGTATAAAAAGCGCCGCGTTTCGCGTGCGCGTGTCAGGATCCCAGTTCGAGACAGCAACACGTACGGACGTGTTTTTTGCTCGCGCATTTTTGACGTAAACTACGTCTAAGGGGAAGCCTCAGATACAGGGTGCAAAATGAAAATTTCCAAATTGGGGACCGTCACGAAATCATGTAAGATTTCAAACGGTAATAGCGTCTTTATCTTTCAATGGATTTTCGACATTTGCTTATCAATCGATTCGGAAACTCTCCAGCAATTTGCCAATTCTATTGATACTGTTGATTATCAACGTTAAACTATTGAAAATGTTATTTCTTTCCAAACCGGGTGAAAAATTCAATCCCGTTCATAAATCCCCAACACGGACATCAGATTGCAGTAACGTACGGACCTTTTGATCCACTGCTTCGTTTTCCCTGTGTATAAGAGGCCCCGTGTTTAGCGTGCGCGTGTCATTTTCATTCTGCATGTCACGGAGAACGGACGATTTCGTTCGCACGGGAGGGCTCGTTGATTGAGCTTTATGAGTCATGATGCGGATGAAATTTTTCGTCAGGTGGTGGTGGCGGTCGTGGCAACAGCAGTACATCTTTTCATCCGTGTTTCCAACAGCATCGTTGAATCTGGCAATCAACGTCGTGCTGTTGATGAGGCACATAAGTGGAAATTAATCGGTTCTTTTCAGGACCACCATTATGTTTGGGAGGAAGGTTAAGTTGAAATAATTTTTTGACGTAAACTACGTCTAAGGGGAAGACTCAGATACAGGGTGTAAAACGGAAATTTCCAAATTCGAGACCGTATCGAAATTAGGATAGATTTCAAACACTAATAGCGTCTTTATCTTTCGATGGATTTTTAATCACTTACTCTGCAGAAGTATCACAAGAATATTTCACTCAAATTCAGATGCTGGCTCTTTGGTTCTACCGCTACACCGCAACAGATTGCCATCGTTGGATTCTCTGTCGCAACGATTCTGTTACGAGCGTTACCTACGCCATCGGTGGGAACGAAGAGCGTGCGTCAGAAGGAGAAGCTGGAAAAATGTATTTGCATGGATGGAAATTAAACCTGAAACAAGTAGCAGTCTATCTACTAAAATAATAATCTTGAGGGGAAATTTCATTGGTATTGATGTTTTCCATGCGAATAAATGTTTGTAGCGTCCCTGACGCACGGTCGTGATTCCGCCACCGACGGAAACTATCAGCCATCACCAAGCGATTTATATGAACTTTGATCAAAATTCGTCTCGCCTCAAATTATGGCTTAAGAGCTGCTTTCACTGATGACACTTCAGACGCAACCGTTGCAGATATAAACACCACCACATCCGCCATCGTAGAGACACGCAAGAAAATTCCATCCGAGTGCTGTTGATGCTGACGACGACGACCGCGCGACCCACACCATCGCCGGGAATAAAATTTCCGGTAGGAGCTCCGCCGATGCCGAAGGTGGTACCATGGTCTGGTCTCCGCGACATCTCGAACGAAATGGCTCGCGCGCGCGGAAGAGCTGCTTTCTTGTAATCAATAATGTTGAACCTGTAGCCACGCCTCTTTGGTGCGTGTTTGATGGTTACCCAATATTTGCAGTCATACCGGACAACAAAGAGGAGGGACTAATGAGCCATCTTTATTGGTTATAAGAAAACTGCTCTCCCCCGCGCGCGTGGCGCAATCAGCCTCATTCCAGCTCAAGACAGCAGCACGTACGGACGTGTTTTTTGCTCGCGCAGTTTTGACGTAAACTACGTCTAAGGGGAAGACTCAGATACAGGGTGTAAAACCGAAATTTCCAAATTCGAAACCGTCACGAAATTAGGATAGATTTCAAACGCTAATAGCATCTTTATCTTTCCATGGATTTTCGAGATTTGCTTATCAATAGATTCGGAAACTCTCCAGCAATTTGCCAATTATATTAAAACTATAGATTATCAACGTTAAACTATTGAAAATGTTATTTCTTTCCAAACCGGGTGAAAAATTCAATTCCGTTCATAAATCCCCAACACGGACATCAGATTGCAGTAAGGTACGGGCCTTTTGATCCACTGCTTCGTTTTCCCTGTTTTCTGTATGTATGTAGAATCACGAGCGCGCGTCAAACGGAGAAGCTGCAAAAATGTATTCGCATGGATGACTATCTACTAAAATTATATGTCTTTCTCTGAATCGGGATCTCGTGATTCTACTACCGACGGAAAACAATCTGCCATCACCAAGCAATTAAGTTTTACTTTGATCAAAATTCATTTCGCCTCAAGTTGTGACTTGAGAGCTACTTTCATTGATGGTAGCCAATCGTTAGTAGGGGAAATTACGGATTTGGCAGGTTTTGTTCTATTATTGTCAGGGGGTTTTCCGTAACTAATTATGCTCAAATTTGGCCTATACATTCTTTGCATATCAAAGAATATTGTGGCCTAATTTCATAACATTTTGTCAACAAAAACCCCCGCCGACAATAATAGAACAAAATCTGCCAAAGCCGTAATTACCATCAATGAAAGCCGTCATTCTCCCTACTTCATACAAGAAAATTTAATCTGAGTGCTGCTAATATTAATGACGACGACCGCGCGACCCACACCATTCGCCGATGCCGAAAGTGGTACCACGGTCTGCTCTCCGCGACATCTCGAACGAAATGGCTCGCGCGCGCGGTAGAGCTGCTTTCTTGTAATCAATAAAGTTGAATCTGTAGCCACGCCCCTTTGGTGAGTGTTTGACGGTTACCCAATATTTGCAGTCATACCGGACAACAAAGAGGAGGGACTAATGAGCCACCTTTATTGGTTATAAGAAAACTGCTCTCTCCCGCGTGCGTGGCATTTCATTAGAAATGTTGCGGGCGGCGGTCCCAGCATCGGCGGAGTTGCTGAACGAATCAATCGGTTCTTCTCAGGGCCACCATCCTATGCAAAGGAAGAAGTGAGGCAAATATTGTTCAAAGAGCAAATTAACCACTTGGCGACGCCATAATGTTGCCGTCCGTAGCAGAATCACGAGTGCGCCCCGGGAGCAGTTTCTACAAATATGAATTTGTATGGATGGCATCAGTGGCAGCCAGGTGAAATTTTCTCAAGATCTTATTTGATTTTGTTGCAGCTTGTGATTGGGAAGGCGGATTATTAACAATCAATCGAAAGATGGAGATGGAGACAGTTCAATCGAAATGATGCCCAAGAAATACCCAAGTTTAGTTTAGCTCATTTAGAATATTTTCGAAAAAATTCGAAAAGAACAATGAATTGAATTTAAACAAACAAAGCTAAACTACTCATATTATACAAAAAACGAGAATTCAATAAATTTGTTTTAATTACATAAATATATTAGTTCCTTTTAAAATGTCAATTTCATAAGAAATCCAAAGAGTAATTTTGTAATACTCATGGATAATGGCACTAGATTCTTCATTTCACCAAACTGTTTCACGTAGTTTACGTCGGGCGGTCGTGTCTTGTACACAACCCTTATGATTTTGACGTAAACTACGTCTAAGGGGAAGACTCAGATACAGGGTGTAAATCCGAAATTTCCAAATTCGAGACCGGCACGAAATTAGGATAGATTTCAAACGCTAATAGCGTCTTTATCTTTCGATGGATTTTCGACATTTGCTTATCAATCGATTCAGAAACTCTCCAGCAATTTGCCAATTCTATTGATACTATTGATTATCATCGTTAAACTATTGAAAATGTTGTTTCTTTCCAAACCGGGTGAAAAATTCAATTCCGTTCATAAATCCCCAACACGGACATCAGATTGCAGTAAGGTACGGGCCTTTTGATCCACTGCTTCGTTTTCCCTGTGTATAAAAAGCCCCGTGTTTCGCGTGCGCGCGTCATTTTCATTCTGGATGTCACGGCGAGCGGACCAGGGCGTCCAGAAGCGGTCCCAGTGACAACGGCTGTCTCAGCGGTGCAGTGGTGCGGATGAATTTTTTTCGGTCGGTGGTGGTGGGTGGAAGCAGCAGCACATCATTTTCATCCGTGTCCCATCTTCGGCGGATCTGGCAATCGACGGCGTCCGTTGAGCCGAATCATCGTATGGCGGTCGCGCAGCCCAGTGGCTGCTGATAAGGCACATAAGTGGCAATTAATCGGTTCTTTTCAGGACCATCATTATATTTGGGAGGAAGGTTAAGTTGAAATAATTTTCTTAAAGTGCAACCGTTAGGAACTGGAAAATTCTTCGGTGAAATTTTCTAGCGTAATTCGGAGTTGTATGATTTTAGTGATTGAGAATGTTGATATTAGACGAACTTTCTTCAAAGAACAAAGCATAATTGTTTGGCATTGGTAGCGGAATCATAGCATTAGTGCCGGTCCGAGCATAGGCTGTCGGCGGAAGATTGCTACAGCAAATTAATCCCTAATGTGGCGTTTGCAATGATTTGGATGTTGTCGGCACAACATGAAATTTTCCCGCGAGACTAATTTTGTATTTTTCCTGTTGATTGAAAAAGAAATCGGTTCCGAGATGAACTTTATTCAAAGTGCAACGTTAACGTCGGTAGTTGAATCCCAAGCAAGTATCGGAAGGAGACCATGCAAACAATTGATTCGCATTATGACTGAAAAAAATTGTAACGCGTCAGTATTGATGTTTGCTACAGATTTTTTGACGTAAACTACGTCTAAGGGGAAGACTCAGATACAGGGTTTAAAACGGAAATTTCCAAATTCGAGACTGTCACAAAAATTAGGATAGATTTCAAACGCTAATAGCGTCTTTATCTTTCGATGGATTTTCGACATTTGCTTATCAATCGATTCAGAAACTCTCCAGCAATTTGCCAATTCTATTGATACTATTGATTATCATTAATGCTTAATTTTTTTGACGTATACTACGTCTAAGGGGAAGCCTCGGATACAGGGTGCAAAATGAAAATTTCCAAATTGGGGACCGTCACGAAATCATGTAAGATTTCAAACGGTAATAGCGACTTTATCTTTCGACGGATTTTAGAGATTTTCTTATTAATAGATTCGGAAACTTTCCACCAATTTGCTAATTGTATTAAAACTATTCATTATCAACGGCAAACTATTGAAAATGTTATGTCTTTCCAAACCGGATGAAAAATTCAGAAATAATCAGTCCCGTTCATAAATCCTCAACACGGACATCAGATTGCAGTAAGGTACGGGGCTTTTGATCCACTGCTTGGTTTTCGCTGTGTATAAAAAGCCCCGTGTTTCGCGTGCGCGCGCCATTTTCATTCTGGATTACATGGAAAGCGGACCAAGGCGTCCAGAAGCGGTCCGGCTGTGGTGGTGCGGATGAAAATTTTTCGTTCGATGGTGGTGGCGGTCGTGGCAACAGCAGTACATCTTTAAATCCGTGTTACAAGCAGCATTTTTGGATCTGGCAATTAACGGCGTGCGTGCCGAATCATCGGATGACTTCCGGTAGCAGCTCCGCCGAAGCCGATGGTGGGACTACGATCTGCTTTTCGTGACATCTCGAACGAAATGGCTCGCGCGCACTGAAGAGCTGCTTTCTTGTAATCAATAAAGTTAAACCTGTAACCACGCCCCTTTGGTGAGTGTTACGGTTACACAATATTTGCACTCATACCGATCAACAAAGAGGCGGGACCAATGATCCATCTTTATTGATTATAAGAAAACTGCTTTCCCCCGCGCGCGAGCCATTTCATTTGAAATGTCGCGGAGAGCGGTCTTAGCATCGGCGGAGTTACTAAGCAATTTATGTTTTTTGTGGAGTGGATCTTGTGGTCGTAGTCAACAGCTGTTAGTGATTCAAAATATGCATTATTTGGAATAAATCGGTTCTTCTCAGGGCCACCATTTTATAAAAGGAAGATTGAGACGAGGCGAATTTTATTCAAAGGGCAAATTAACCGTTTGGCGACGCCATAATGTATGGATCAGTGGCAGCCAAGTGAAATTTGATCAAGATTCTTAATTGGTTTTGTTGCAGTTTGTGATTGGGAAGGCAGATTATTAACAATCGTTCGATAGATCACAATTTTGTGGAAGCGAAGGTTAAACCTAGACGATTTTTTCTAAAGTGCAAATTATAATCTCTTGGCGACAGCAGAATGTTGCCGTCGGTAGTAGAATCACGAGCGCGTGTCAGAAGGAGAAACTGCAAATATGTATTCGCATGGATGAAAATAAAACCTGAAGGAAGTAGCAGACTATCTACTAAAATTATTTTTCACTTGAAATTTCACTTGACCTCTACTGCTATCCACGCGAATAATTTTCGGCAGCGTTTTTCTCTGACGCGAGCTTGTGATCATGCTACCGATGAAAACAATCTGCCATCACCAAGCAATTAAGTTTTACTTTGGTAGCCAATCGTTAGTACTTCAGAAAATTTTAATATGAGCGCTGCTGATGTTGATGATGACGACCGTACGACCCACACCATCAGTGAGAATAAGATTTCCGGTAGGAGCTCCGCCGATGCCGATGGTGGGACTACGATCTGCTTTTCGCGACATCTCGAACGAAATGGCTCGCGCGCGCGGAAGAGCTGCTTTCTTGTAATCAATAAAGTTGAACCTGTAGCCACGCCCCTTTAGTGAGTGTGTGACGGGTACACAATATTTGCAGTTATACCGGACAACAAAGAGGCAAGACTAATGAGCCATCTTTATTGATTATAAGAAAACTGCTTTCCCCCGCGCGCGTGGCATTTCATTTGAAATATCGCGGAGATTCGATTACTGACAACAACAGATATCGCAAATTAATCGATTACTTCGATTAATCGATTATTTGTTGTGATAATCGATTAATTTTGAATCGATTACTTCCCAACGATTAATCGATTCAATAATCGACAAGAATCGAGAGTAATCGATTAGTTACTAATCGATAATTCGGGATTTTACGACAACTTTTAGATGTCGATTACTTCGATTAATCGATTCATCGTTATGATAATCGATAAATTTTGATTCGATTACTACTCAACGATGAATCGATTCAATAATCGTCAAGACTCGAGAGTAATCGATTATTTACTAATCGATTAATCGAGATTTTATGATATCTCTAAGCATCGGTGGAGTTGCTCAGCAAATTTTATTCCAAATACATATGGGATATTGGAAAAATCGGTTCTTCTCACGAAGCAGAAGCAGAATAACGAGCGCGTATTGTAGAGAGCTGCTGCAAATATGTATTCTTGCACTGGCACTAGATTCTTCATTTCACCAAACTGTTTTACGTAGTTTACGTCGGGCGGTCGTGTCTTGTACACAACCCTTATGATTTTTTCGAAGTGTTTTTTCTCGTTCTTTCGCTGTTTACGTTTTCGCTTGTCGCGTTGGCGTTATTTTCTCCCGGACCCGTCATGGGAGACTCGGTGGCCGAATCGGTCGCTGGAAAAGTGCCTAAGCGCACTGCTCTTGGAGGCGCGGGTAACCCCTCCAAGCAGCTTTTGCAGAGCAACGTGTTCTCGCCGTTGCCGCTTGATGACGCCGGCAATCCGCCGAAAAAGAGGAAGAAGCAGCAATCGCAGCTGCCGCAGGTGCAACCGGAGCGGAAGGAGAAGTGCCCGCCCGTGTTTGTGAAGGGCGATCCGCCGGATTTGCGCCCAAAAATTCGCCAGCTGATCGCTAAGGGGCTGAAATGTACTTTTCGGCTCTGCAGCGAGGGCGTGAAAGTGATGCCGGCCAACAGGGACCATCATCAATCCGTCGTGGAGTTCCTCGAGGTCCACAAGTATGAGTACTACACACATGACCACCCCGGCACGAAGCCGCTCAAGGCTTTGCTGCGAGGACTTCACGACATGAAGGAGGAAGAGCTCCAAGCAGAGCTTGAAAGTTGCGGACTGAAGCCTGTAGCCGTCCACAAGATCGCTCGTCACGACAAGGCGAGGAGATATCGCGACCAGCTTTACCTGATCCATCTGGAGCACGGCTCCACTACCTGGAAGGACCTGAAGCTGGTTGGCGTTATAAATTACACCGTCGTTGACTGGGAGCGATATCGGCTAGTGCACCGCGATGTCACGCAATGCACCAACTGCTTCAATTTCGGGCACGGCACCAGAAACTGCCGCATGAAGCCGCGCTGCAACAAGTGTGGCGAACCCCATCCGACGGACGAGTGCGACAAAATGGAGGTGGCCGATCCCAAGTGCGCCAACTGTGGCGACAAACATCGCGCCACCACAAAGGGCTGCCCAAAGCGAGCCGAGTTCCTGGAAATCCGGAAGAAGGCTTCCACCAGGACTATTCCGAAGAAGAACCGTGCTCCCGTAATCAACGAGGTGAACTTTCCAGCCATCCCGGCTCCCCGTCGTGTGATTCCGTTACTCCCACCGCTACAGCCGCACAAGCGCCTGGCAGCGGCAGCGGCGTCGGTCCAAGCTCCTACATCGTCGGCACCATCCACCAGCGAATGGCCCCCGCTCCCTCCTCCTGGGTTCCGTCGGCAGTCGGAGAACGAAGCCGTCCCATCGGAAGAATCTGCTCCGCTGTACACTCCGGAACAACTGATGCCGATCTTCGCGCAGCTCGCCACTCGACTGCGCGGCTGCAAAACCCGCTTCGACCAGGTCTTCACTCTTGGCATGTTCATCATCGAAAATGGCTGCTAGGATGGGCCTGGTCAACTGGAACGCTTGCTCGCTCAAGAGCAAAATAATTGAGCTGAAGGATTTCCTTGAGGAGAAGGAAATAGACGTGGCGTTCATCACCGAAACGCACCTAAAATCGGAGGTGAACGTCAACATCCCGGACTTCCGCATCGTGCGACTCGACCGGCCGACCAGGGGAGGTGGTGTGGCCATCGCTCTTCGCTACAACATCAACTGTCGTCTGCTTCCAAGCTTCCAGCTCAGTGTCATCGAGGCCATCGGTGTCGAAATCACCACTTCGGTCGGCACAATCGCGCTCATCGCGGCGTGCTGCCCAACACAAGCCAAAGCCGGCGATGGATCATCGGCTGCCCTTCGGAGAAACATCGTCAAGCTGACGCGGAGGCAAGGCCAGTATATCATTGCCGGCGACTTGAATGCCAAACATCAAGCCTGGGGCAACAGTCGCGGCAATCGAAACGGCACCATCTGGAGCAACGACATGGAGGAAGGCCACTACACGATCCTGAGCCCGGATTCCCCCACTCGGCTGAGTCGGTCCGGTGCCCACGCAACGCTCGACCTCTACATAACAAACCTGAGTGACCACGTCTCGCAGCCGGTTGTATACCAGGAGCTCAGTTCGGATCACTATCCGGTGGTGGCGGAACTGGGCTCCTCGGTCAATCGGCACCAGCAGTTACGGCGGAACTACCACCGAGTGAACTGGCAGCCTTTCCAGCAGTGCGTCGATAACACCGTCGACTACGAGGTGCGTCCGGAGACGCCGGAAAGTATCGACCGCCAGCTGTGCGCTATCGAGGAGGCGATCACGGCGGCCCGAGAGCAACACGTACCGACGGCTCGGCAGGTAAGCAACTCCTTAAACATCGATACACTCACCAAAGATTTGATTCGATTGCGGAATGTCACTCGCAGGCAGTTTCAGCGTACTGGACTGCCTGAGCTTAAGGCACGCTGCAATCGAATCACAAAAATTATCCGGGCCAGAATGGTGGACCTCAAAAATAAAGACTTCTCGAACAAGATCCGCACTCTCCCAGATTATGCTAAGCCGTTCTGGAAAATGACCAAAATTCTAAAATCCAAGCCTCGGCCCATTCCACCTTTGATCCCACTAGACAATAATGGCTCTAAGGATCGCTTGATAACTCCTGCAGAGAAGGTCGCTGAAATAGGTCGTCACTTCGTCAGCTCACACAATCTTGGGCAGAACATCGTCAGTCCACACGAAGCAGCCGTCAACGAGCATGCTAACAACATCCATTTGATTCCCAACGACTTCTCGGAGGAGTTGGAGATCTCAGCTGGCGAATTGACGGCCTATATCAAATCGTCGAAGAACATGAAGGCCCTAGGCTTCGACAGCATCCTGAATCTCGAGCTCAAACACATGAGTGCTCCGTTCTTTGAGCACCTCTCGCTGATCTTTAATCAGTGTCTCCGGCTCAGCTACTTCCCATCGTCCTGGAAGTCAGCGAAAGTCATCTCAGTCCGGAAGCCTGGGAAGGATCCTTCCTCCCCCAAAAGTTATCGACCCATCAGCCTTCTCTCAGGGTTATCCAAGCTATTCGAAAAAGCTATTCATCATCGGTTACTTGAGTCTGCCGAAAATCTCAACATCTTGCTCGAGGAACAGTTTGGTTTCCGACGCGGTCGGTCAACTGTACACCAACTGACCCGAGTTACCAACGTCCTCAGACGGAACAAGTTTGTCTCGAAAACATCCGCCATGGCCTTACTCGATGTCGAGAAGGCATTTGACAATGTATGGCATGATGGCCTGGTGTACAAACTACAACGCTACAATCTTCCCAGCTACCTGGTGAAAATCATCAACAATTACCTGTCGGCAAGGACATTCCGGGTCTCAATCAGCGGAGCGAGTTCCAATGCGCACAACATCGTCGCAGGCGTCCCCCAGGGCAGTATCCTCGGGCCTCTGCTTTTCAATCTGTTCACCTCCGACATGCCAGAACCTCTAGAAGGCGGCATTCTGTCTCTGTTCGCAGATGACACATCCATCGTCTACAACGGTAGAGTGATCAGAGCGCTAGTGGCAAAACTCCAACGAGGCCTGGATGTCCTGACAGAGTACCTCACCAGCTGGAAGATCTGTATCAACGCGGCGAAGACCCAGGTCATCATTTTTCCCCACTCCAAATCCCCTAAACTTGTTCCGCCTGGGGACTGTAAAATCATCCTCAATGGCACGACTGTGGAATGGGCCAATGAGGCTGACTACCTTGGCTTGACCCTCGACAGCAAGCTTATTTTCAGGCAACAGGTTGACAAAACGGTGACAAAGTGTAACGTCTTGTTGAAACTACTGTACCCTTTGATCAACCGCCAGTCGTCATTGTCCCTGAAAAATAAGCTTGCTGTCTACAAGCAAATCATCCTCCTGTGATCGAATATGGCATGCCGGTCTGGGAGAGCTGCGCTAAAACCCACCACCTCAAACTTCAACGGGTCCAAAACAAATTCCTGAGGATGATCCTCAACACCCCTCCCAGGACAAGAACATCCGAGGTCCACCGTCTGGCCGGGATAAAAACCTTACATGAACGCTTTGGTGAGTGTAAAGAAAAGTTTAGGGTCCGTTGCTTGCATCCGGATCAGGCTCCAATTAGGGCGCTAGTTTCAATCTAGGATAACAAATTTTTATTGTAAATATTAGTGTCCATAGTAGTTAGGTTATCAAATTATAAAAACACACTAGCGCCTCCTAAAGGCCGTCATGATATATCATATCTTAAAACTTGAATAACAATATAAACAAAAAAAAAATCAAATTGAAGTTGGAGGGCCAAGTCGGCCGAGCACTGTACATGTAAAAAAAAATAATTGTAGAACAGAAAATGAAACAATAAAGAAGAATTTTACTACTACTACGTGCGCGTGTCATTTTCATTTTGCATGTCACGGAGAACGGACGATTTCGTTCGCACGGGAGCGCTCGTTGATTGAGATTTATGAGTCATGATGCGGATGAAATTTTTCATCAAGTTGTGGTGGCGGTCCTGGCAACAGCAATACAACTTTACATCCGTGTTTCCAACAGCATCGTTGAATCTGGCAATCAACGTCGTGCTGTTGATGAGGCACATAAGTGGAAATGAATCGGTTCTTTTCAGGACCACCATTATGTTTGGAAGGAAGGTTAAGTAGAAATAATTTTTTGACGTAAACTAAGTCTAAGGGGAAGACTCAGATACAGGATGTAAAACGGAAATTTCCAAATTCGAGACCGTCGCGAAATTAGGATAGATTTCAAACGCTAATAGCGTCTTTTTCTTTCGATGGATTTTTAATCACTTACTCTGCAGAAGTCGAATGATGGATTGAATCTTATGAATTTTTGCGTTACTGCTGCCGATTTATTGCAACAATCTCATGAATTTACTCTCAGTCAAACCGAATTCCTCCAATGAAAAATTCAATGCCCTGAAAAGGACAGAACCATCCGATAGTCAGAATATCACAAGAGTATTTCACTCAAATGCAGATGCTGGCTCTATGGTTCTACCGCTACACCGCAACAGATTGCCATCGTTGGATTCTCTGTCGCAACGATCCTGTTACGAGCGCTACCTACGCTATCGGTAGGAACGAAGAGCGTGCATCGGAAGGAGAGGCTGCAAAAATGTATTTGCATGGATGGAAATTAAACCTGAAACAAGTAGCAGTCTATCAACTAAAATAATAATCTTGAGGGGAAATTTCACTGGTATTGATGCTATCCATGCGAATAAATTTTTGTTGCGTCCTTGACGCACGGTCGTGATTCCGCCACCGACGGAAACTATCAGCCATCACCAAGCGATTAATATGAACTTTGATCAAAATTCGTCTCGCCTCAAATTATGGCTTAAGAGCTGCTTTCACTGATGACACTTCAGACGCAACCGTAGCAGAGATAAACACCACCATAGCCGCCATCGTAGAGACACGCAAGAAAATTCCATCTCAGTGCTGTTGATGCTGACGACGACGACCGCGCGGCCCACACCATCGCCGGGAATAAAATTTCCGGTAGGAGCTCCGCCGATGCCGAAGGTGGTACTACGGTCTGCTCTCCGCGACATCTCGAACGAAGTGGCTCGCGCGCGCGGAGGAGCTCCTTTCTTGTAATTAATAAAGTTGAACCTGTAGCCACGCTCCTTTGGTGAGTGTTTGACGGTTACACAATATTTGCAGTCATACCGGACAACAAAGAGGAGGGACTAATGAGCCATCTTTATTGGTTATAAGAAAAACGCTCTCCCCGCGCGCGTGGCGCAATCAGCCTCATTCCAGTTTAAGACAGCAGCACGTACAGACGTGTTTCTTGCTCGCGCATTTTTGACGTAAACTACGTCTAAGGGAAAGACTCAGATACAGGGTGTAAAACCGAAATTTCCAAATTCGAAACCGTCACGAAATTAGGATAGAATTCAAACGCTAATAGCGACTTTATCTTTCGATGGATTTTCGAGATTTGCTTATCAATAGATTCGGAAACTCTCCAGCAATTTGCCTATTCTATTAATACTATAGATTATCAACGTTAAACTATTGAAAATGTTATTTTTTTCCAAACCGGGTGAAAAATTCAATTCCGTTCATAAATCCCCAACACGGACATCAGATTGCAGTAAGGTACGGGCCTTTTGATCCACTGCTTCGTTTTCCCTGTGTATAAAAAGCCCCATGTTTCGCGTGCGCGCGTCATTTTCATTCTGGATGTCACGGAGAACGGACCAGCGCGGTTCCAGCGATAACGCCTTTGGTTTGGTCTGTTGTGGTAAAAACTCATGGACGATTTAAATCAAGCCCAACTCAGCACTTAAAAACTCATGGATGAGTTGAATCATCGCATGTTTTTTGTACGTATGTAGAATCACGAGCGCGCGTCAAACGGAGAAGCTGCAAACATGTATTCGCATGGATGACTATCTACTAAAATTATGAGTCTTTCTCTGAATCGGGATCTCGTGATTCTACTACCGACGGAAAACAATCTGCCATCACCAAGCAATTAAGTTTTACTTTGATCAAAATTCATCTCGCCTCAAGTTGTGACTTGTGAGCTACTTTCATTGATGGTAGCCAATCGTTAGTAGGGGAAATTACGGCTTTGGCAGGTTTTGTTCTATTATTGTCAAGGGGTTTTCTGTAACTAATTATGCTCAAATTTGGCCTAAACATTCTTTGCATATCAAAGAATATTGTGGCCAAATTTCATAAAATTTGGTCAACAAAAACCCCGCCGACAATAATAGAACAAAACCTGCCAAAGCCGTCATTCCCCCTACTTCATACAAGAAAATTTAATCTGAGCGCTGCTAATGTTAATGACGACGACCGCGCGATCCACACCATCGCCGGGAATAAAATTTCCGGTAGGAGCTCCGCCGATGCCGAAGGTGGTACCACGGTCTGCTCTCCGCGACATCTCGAACGAAATGGCTCGCGCGCACGGAGGAACAGCTATCTTGTAATCAATAAAGTTGAATCTGTAGCCACGCCCTTTGGTGAGTGTTTGACGGTTACACAATATTTGCAGCCATACCGGACAACAAAGAGGCGGGACTAATGAGCCATCTTTATTGATGATAAGAAAACTGCTCTCCCCCGCGCGCGTGGCATTTCATTAGAAATGTAGCGGGCGGCGGTCCCAGCATCGGGGGAGTTGCTGAACGAATCAATCGGTTCTTCTCAGGGCCACCATCCTATGCAAAGGAAGAGGTGAGGCGAATATTGTTCAAAGAGCAAATTAACCACTTGGCGACGCCATAATGTTGCCGTCCGTAGCAGAATCACGAGTGCGCCCCGGTAGGAGATGCTACAAATATGAATTCGTATGGATGGCATCAGTGGCAGCCAGGTGAAATTTTCTCAAGATCTTATTTGATTTTGTTGCAGCTTGTGATTGGGAAGGCGGATTATTAACAATCAATCGAAAGATGGAGATGGAGACAGTTCAATCGAAATGATGCCGTCAGTAGCGAAATCACGAGTGCGCTTTGACGCGTGGTCTTTGCAAAAACATGTTAGCGTCTTCAGTGATTTGACGGTAGTTATCCTCATTTTTGTAAAGTTTTAATGGTTAAATACAGTAAAAAGTGCAATTGAACCTGATAAATTGAAATTTAGAAATACCCAAGTTTAGTTAAGCTCATTTAGAATATTTTTCGAAAAATTTGAAAAAGAACAATGAATTGAATTTAAACTAACAAAATGAAACTACTCATATTATACAAAACTCTAGAATTCAATAAATTTGTTTTAATTACATAAATATATTAGTTTCTTTTAAAATGTAAATTTCATAAGAAATCCAAAGAGTAATTTTGTAATACTCATGGATAATGGCACTAGATTCTTCATTTCACCAAACTGTTTCACGTAGTTTACGTCGGGCGGTCGTGTCTTGTACACAACCCTTATGATTTTTTGTTTTTCTTAAATCAAAACAATAAATAACAACCTATTTGTAGGTAATTTTTAACGTTTTTGCGCTACCAAAACAAACATCAAAAACCTATTTTTTGGTAAAATGTAACGACCGAAAATCGGTATTTTTTACCGACAGTTCTTGTTTACCACCATTACCTAACTTTAGGTAATCGATGATTACCGACAATTTAGGTATGTGCACTTTAGTTCGATTATCGGTATTTTTTACAGTCTTTTAGATTATCCTATCTAAGAGTGTAATGCTCCAAAAACTATTGGCGAATAAAGGTTGCATGAAGAAGAAGAAGTCGAAGGATGACGTTTAGAAAAAAATGCACGGGGAAGCATACGGGAAGTTTTTTAAAACTCTTCTCAAAAATTCTAGGAGCAATTTAATTAAAAATGGTTAGCAGTACGGGGTTGGACTTTCCTTCTTCTGCATATTAAACGCATTTTTTTTATTTCAAATTTTATTTTGTGATATCACACTTGATACACAGTATAAGAAAAGTCCAACCCCGTACTGCCTTCCGTTTTCAATTAAATTGCTTCTAGAATTTTTGAGAAGAGTTTAAAAAAATCCCGTATGCTTACCCGTGCATTTTTTTTCAAATAGGTATCATTCTTCGTCTTCTTCTTCTTCATGGAACCTTTAATTGACAATAGGAATTTTGTGATCGATTGCAGAAAACAGAACCAAATTCCGATGCAAGACTGCCGAAAAACATCATTTTGAAAATTGTCCATGAAATTGGTGATGCGGAAAATACTCGGCGGTAAACAAGAGAACGGCATCTGGTGGCGTCGCATGGAAGGCCGCGTACACGAAGGCTTTTTGCAGTTGAAGAGAACCTGACGGCGCTGGACGTTCAGGACAACCGGAAGCGATTGGCTCAGGATCGAGCCCCAGTGGTGAAAGATACTCCGTTCGGCGTAGGCTAATTGAGGTGGAGCTGTAGCCCATGAAGTACTGTAGAAGGAGCTGCAGCCATGAGTACATCGGTTGATTAACCTAACTATAGTTGTACGGAAGAATCACAAAAAACTGCCAAACGAATATAAACAAAAAACAAAAGTATACGGCTCCGTAACGCCTAATGGTAAACGAGCCTTCCAGATGAACGCAAGATTCAAATAAAAAATACACTATTGAAATACTCATACATATAATGGAAGAGCCTAGTGGCCTCCATTTAGCCCAATATGTATGCTAAAAGCATATTGCATTTAGCCTTCCGAGCACAGGCGTAGGATTTCCAATCCGGAGATGGCGAGTTCGATTTTCGATCCGATCTAGGATGTTTTCAGATGGAAAACATTCTCGACACCTTGGGCATAGTGCATCCATTGCCACACAAGATGAGTATTTACTCATGCAATGGCGGGCATATAAAAGCTCACAAATCATAACTGAGGAAAGGCTAATAGAATGTCATCAACTCTGTTTGGATTTCGAAGAGTAGTTAATAATAGCTGAATTTGTTTAGTTTAGTTTAACCATTTCATGACACAGTTTATTATAATATTCACATTTCACTCTACTTTTGATTTGTCGTTGTTTCCTTGTGAGCTCAAGATTTTCGATAAGCACCCAAGTGATGTTGATGATAATGATGATGATGATGATGATGATGGTCCCGCCACATACCCCTACAAAGGTTTGAGCTAGACGAGTGCATGTAAAATTGTGACAGGTATGTTTCCTTTGCATGCTTTACACCACGGTAACAATGGGAAAAATGGGACGTTGTGATAAGTATCACTCTTGTTGACTTTTTGCATAGGTATAACAAAAACAAAAAACGAAGGGTTAACGATGTTTAGACATCACATTTTGACGTTTGACTGCCTTTAAGTGTTTATTAAAAAAAAAGTGGAATTCATAGATTGACGAAGCAAATACCCGTCACCCCAAGCAAACTGCCCTCCTAACGAGCATGACGCCACAATTAAGGCGTGCGATGCCACGGTCTTACCAAATTGATGTACTCAACCACATTTTTGCTCAGCTATTGTGTTCCACTAACTAGGAACAGATGAAGAAGATATCAGCAACAATAAGGCGCTCCTAATATTATTCGTACTTGCAAATACTTGATTCTGGGTTTTGCGCTTTTTGATATTGGATATAGATATTAAGATACAGAATGTTGTAGGGTAGGTTGTACGGTTCAAATCGCGTTAATAATGTGTTTACATCTGGAACATACATGTAATACATCTGCACATATCAAAGATATGGTAAAGTTTTAGATACATCTACGGTATATGACGATGATATTGGTAAAACTAATGCTACATTCTTGAAAATCTTCACGTCATATTTACTTGAAAGCAAATGTGGTTCTCATCTAGCATACTTTTCACGTAAGAATGAGTTGAATGACATGTAACCGTAACCTGAACAAAATTTAGCTTCATTGCGTTACGTGATTTATCAGGTGAATCAGATTTGATTTTCCAGTATTAATGACTAGAAGTTTGAAAGTAGTTTGACGTGTTTGATCAGGTGAGCCTTACGTGATTTCTACGTACTGGTTACGTGAAATTTTAGTGAAAGCTGCATGACATCAGGTAATCACTACATGGTTTGAAATGTATTGCAACATTGTTTTGATTTAAATGAAAATACCTCTTCGCGTTGTTGATCCGCTTGATGCGTTGAAATGCATTTGATGCAGAATGATGTCTTTATCATTAGAGAGGGAATACTGTCATTCGGCCATTGCGCTTCGGAGTTATTGCAAAAACACTTTTGGAGAACAAATCAAAATTACTGAGATGATGGAACTAGTTTTTTTTTTTATTTATTATTATTCCTTTATTTATTTGATAGGCACTCTGTGTTACTTAACCGGTACTGTGCCGAGATCTACTGTGGTATTCTGCAGCCAGAATCCACACAGAATCTATTTTTAGATTTTTCCATTATTCATTGTTGATGTCGTTGCTGGTCCATCTCGTCGTGAGTCCATTGTGTTCGTTTTGCCCATGTCGTGTATCCAATGATCGTTGCATTGTTCGGTTGCCATTTATCCGGGTAACATTGGAGGAATGCCTCCGAGAAGAACAAGTTGTCAGTCGTCATCAGGCAGCCGTGACGGTGAGGCGTGCACCCCAATACGCCACCGCATAGGCTGCGCATCCGGCAACTGACGAGGGTTTTGGTGGAGGGGCTGGGAATCGAATCCATGACCATTCGCTTGAAAGGCGAACGTGTAGCCAACTACGCTACGGGACCCCCCCTGGAACTAGTTTCTTTCTCAAAAATTTCTGCTATTTCCGCTGTTAAATCAACCAAATAGCAGTCCACACTTGTAAGTTGAAATCTGGAATAGAAATTTTATACTAACGTTACCGAAAAACTGTAGTTCTAGGCTTAATGTAGCTTAATCTTCTTCCATATCACTTTTCTACGAACCTTCAAAATTTCATGCGACTTCCGTTGATATTTTTTTTTCCAAGGGGCGAACTGCAGGTTCGGAAAATCCCCGCCTAGTTGCACCTCAAATATCGCTTACATCTGCGAAACCTTATTATGTTTAGGTTATGAGTCATTCATTCTTACACGTATCTGATCTCTCTCACGTGAAAAGTATGGTGGATGAGAACCATATTCGTTTTCAGGTAAATCCTGACGTAAAGACGGTTTACAATGCTGGTTTTCCGCAAATGCCACACTAACGCAATCTGACTTAAATTGTTTACGAGTACATACAAACATATTCACCAAGACTTTTAGTAAAAATTACGTGATTTCAGGTGAACATTACTAACGTAACGTAACAATCGTCGTTTGTTCAAGACAGATCAGTTACGTGATTTTTCACGTAAATATGACGTGATGATTATTTAGAGTATTTGTTCAGTAGATTGATTCAATGTTTGACTTTTTTGTTCCCCAACACTAAAACGGATGCATTTGCTATTCTAATAACCCTCCTAAATTTTTAGCTAATTTGGATGTAATTTGAATGAGCACGCGCAGTTTGAAGTTTGAATAAAAATTACCATGGAAACAGTAGCTTTTGTGGAAAACCGTTCCCCAACGCCATCAAGCTCTAAAAATACGCGAGTACAATGCATTGGCAACACAAAAAATTTAACAAGGTAACAATCTTTTTTTACTAAACCATTTGATGCTTGCAAGAAAAGTTATTAAGGAAATACTGAATCGTGGGAAATTCAATTTAACACGTAAAAGAAGATTGTACGACAATTCCCCGAATGCAATTTCCCCGAATGAAAAATTTCCTCGAATGTTTCCCTCTTCTTGTTTTTGAGTGCAGCACTAAGCAACGGTATGCGATAACACACTTTTTCCTAACGAAACGAAAAGAAACGAAACGAAATTTAAAACGAAACGAAAAATAGATTTACTTCGAGATTTCGAAACGATACGAAATCAAGGTCTTCTGGGGCAGCAGGGACTATGTCCAAGGGCTTGACGATCCCTCCCCAGGCCATCTGCGAGTTGTGGGGCTTGCCTTGGATGTGGTGGGGTTTGACAGTGGGCCCTGTCAAATTCCTATAAAAAGCTGCATGTATCCGCAAGTAGGCCCCACCAAAGCGACCGTGTGTCGCTCAAAGCGCACAAGCCCAAGTCCTGGTGTTAGGTGGGACACCAAACAGACCTGACACGACGGTCCTCCGACGAGACAGGAGGTTTGCGCAGGCCCAATAAGCCGCCTGGAAAACCAATCATTACGAACAATATTAAGAGATAATGCAACTCGATATAATCGGCAAAGACCTAGGCGACGAATAAAGGATCACGATTGGAAGCTTGGAACATGGAACTGCAAGTCGCTAGGTCTCGCAGGTTGCAACAGGATGATCTACGATGAATTACATCCCCGCAACTTCGACGTCGTGGCGCTGCAGGAGATTTGCTGGACAGGACAGAAAGTGTGGAAAAGCGGGCATCGAGCGGCTACCTTCTACCAAAGCTGTGGCACCACCAACGAGCTGGGTACCGGCTTCATAGTGCTGGGAAAGATGCGCCATCGTGTGATTGGGTGGCAGCCAATCAACGCAAGGATGTGCAAGCTGAGGATTAAAGGCCGTTTCTTCAACTATAGCATCATCAACGTGCACTGCCCATACGAAGGGAGACCCGACGACGAGAAAGAAGCGTTCTTCGCACAGCTAGAGCAGACATACGATGGATACCCACTGCGGGACGTCAAAATCGTCATCGGCGACATGAACGCACAGGTAGGAAGGGAGGAAATGTATAGACCGGTCATCGGACCGGATAGTCTGCACACCGTATCGAATGACAACGGCCAACGATGCATAAACTTCGCAGCCTCCCGCGGAATGGTAGCCCGAAGCACCTTCTTTCCCCGCAAAAATATCCGCAAGGCCACATGGAGATCACCTAACCAATAAACGGAAAACCAAATCGACCACGTTCTAATCGACGGTAAATTCTTCTCCGACATCACGAACGTACGCACTTACCGCAGTGCAAATATTGATTCCGACCACTACCTCGTTGCAGTATGCCTGCGCTCAAAACTCTCGACGGTGTACAACACGCGTCAAAGTCGGACGCCGCGGCTTAACATTGGGCGGCTACAAGACGGTTGACTAGCCCAAGGACACGCGCAGCAGCTGGAAGTGGCACTCCCAACGGAAGAACAGCTAGCCGCAGCGTCTCTTGAAGATGGCTGGAGAGATATTCGATCCGCCATTGGTAGCACCGCAACCGCTGCACTTGGGACGGTGCCCCGGATCGGAGAATCGACTGGTATGACGGCGAAATTTAATTTTTACGCTCCTATCCGTCCAAATATTAATTTTTACGCTCCTATCCGTCCACTTAGAAATAGAAGTCTATTTTATATCAATAATCAAAGAACAGACTATGGCAGAAATGGCCCAATAAATAGAATGATGTCATGTTATAATGCACATTGTGAAACAATTGATGTAACGATGAGTAAACCCGATCTAAAAAAAGTGTTCTTCTCTAGACAAGTTAGGTAATGACTGAACTACACATATAAGGTACACTGGGGGAAGTGGAAAAGGAAAAATCGATAGTTCATGTTCAACTTATTGTAAAAGCAGTTTAAATAATCTAAATGCATTCAATCATTACGGGCTCTCAAAAACAGTCCATTTTGTCCAGTCCATTAATTCATGCCATTTTATTCGCTTGATATTTATAAAAATAGATTTGAAATTTAGGAGTTATTTTTCCACTTAACCCAGTGAAATGTGGTAAGTGGAAAACCCAAGTTATCTTGACCTTCAATTGTGATCAGTAGTGATATATGATTAAAATCAAGATGGTTATTGCTCTGAGTATCTTTTGTTGAATAATAGGTCTCCAAGGAATTCTTGTAATAGCTAGGGAGGGGCGGTTGAGCCTTCTCAAGCACTAAGTGTACGTAAAATCTGGATGTTCACCCCAAAGATGAACTTTTGACGTAGGACTTACGTCTCTCTTTACTATACCGGGTGTCATTTCAAAATATTCAAATCGACCGCGTTACGCTGTGTTGAAAGATTTCAAACGTTAATAGCGTTCGTCTCAGTGGACGAATTTCTGCGGTAACCCCCTCAATCGACAGATTTCAAGTATGCCTTTCATGTCCATGCTTGATAAGACCCGAAAAACTTGTTTCAATAGGCATGAAACTGTTTTCAATAAAAAACATTGAGATCAAGGGAACCTATAAATATGAGTACCGCATAATTCTTGCATCATTCCATTACCACGTTCTGATTGGTGCAGACACCAGCGAATGAGCACTGAGCAGCCGCTGGGTCTGCCGAGAAGCCATAAAATAGCGCAACGCAATTTTTTCCTTTCATCGCTCATGCTCGTTTTCCCTGTGTATAAAAAGCCCCGTGTTTTGCGTGCGCGCGTCATAGACACGCGGGCGGCTAGCAGACACGCATTCCAGTTCGAGACAGCAGCACGTACGGACGTGTTTTTTGCTCGCGCATTTTTTTCCAAGTGTTTTTTTCTCGTTCGTTCGCTGTTTACGTTTTCGCTTGCGCTTGTCGCGTTGGCGTTATTTTCTCCCGGACCCTTCAAGGGAGACTCGGTGGCCGATTCGGTCGCTGGAAAAGTGCCTAAGCGCACTGCTCTTGGAGGCGCGGGTAACCCCTCCAAGCTGCTTTTGCAGAGCAACGTGTTCTCTCCGTTGCCACTTGATGACGCCGGCAATCCGCCGAAAAAGAGGAAAAAGCAGCAATCGCAGCTGCCGCAGGTGCAACCGGAGCGGAAGGAGAAGTGCCCGCCCGTGTTTGTCAAGGGCGATCCACCGGATTTGCGCCCAAAAATTCGCCAGCTGATCGCTAAAGGGCTGAAATGTACTTTTCGGCTCTGCAGCGAGGGCGTGAAAGTAATGCCGGCAAATAAGGACCATCATCAATCCGTCGTGGAGTTCCTCGAGGTCCACAAATATGAGTACTACACTCATGACCACCCCGGCACGAAGCCGCTAAAGGCTTTGCTGCGAGGACTCCACGACATGAAGGAAGAGGAGCTAAAAGCTGAGCTCGAAAGTTGCGGATTGAAACCGGTGGCCGTGCACAAGATCGCTCGTCACGACAAGACGAGGAGATATCGCGACCAGCTTTACCTGGTCCACCTGGAGCACGGCTCCACCACGTGGAAGGACCTAAAGCTGGTTGGCATTATAAATTACACCGTCGTTGACTGGGAGCGATATCGGCCAGTGCACCGCGACGTCACGCAGTGCACCAACTGCTTCAATTTCGGGCAAGGTACCAGGAACTGCCGCATGAAGCCACGCTGCAACAAATGTGGCGAGCTCCATCCGACCGATGAGTGCGACAAGATGGAGGTTGCTGATCCAAAATGCGCCAACTGTGGCGACAAGCATCGGGCTACAACCAAGGACTGTCCAAAGCGGGCGGCGTTTTTGGAAATCAGGAGAAGGCCTCCACCAGGTCCCTGCCGAAAAAGAGCCGAGTTCCTGCTC
The DNA here is from genome assembly GCF_024139115.2 of Armigeres subalbatus. Taxonomy (NCBI): domain Eukaryota; kingdom Metazoa; phylum Arthropoda; class Insecta; order Diptera; family Culicidae; genus Armigeres; species Armigeres subalbatus. The sequence goes on along the minus strand of NW_026942771.1, from coordinate 305,941 downwards.
TCAACGAGGTGAACTTTCCGGCCATCTCGGCTCCCCGGCGAGCGATACCAATTCTTCCACCTTTGCAGCCACACAAACGGCTGGCGGCTGCTGCAGCATCAGTTCAAGCTCCAACACCATCCACCAGCGAATGGCCCCCGCTTCCTCCCCCTGGATTCCGTCGTCAGGATAATGAGCCCCTTCCGGCCGAGGGCGACCCACCGCTCTACACATCGGAGCAGCTAGTTCCGATTTTCATTGAAAATGGCTGCTAGGGTGGGTCTGGTCAATTGGAACGCTTGCTCACTAAAGAGCAAAATCATCGAGCTCAGCGATTTCCTTCAGGAGAAGGAGATTGATGCGGCTTCATCACCGAAACCCACCTGAAGCCCGAGGTAAGTGCAACAATTCCGGGTTTTAGGCTGGTGAGGTTCGATCGAACAAGCTCCAGAGGGGAAGGAGTGGCAATCGCCTTGCGAAGCAACATCGCCTGCCGCCTGCTGCCGGACTTCAAGCTCAAACTCATCGAAGCCGTTGGAGTGGAAGTCACCACTTCTGTCGGAGTCGTCACTCTCATCGTGGCTTACTGTCCCACACAAGCCAAAGTCAAAGATGGCACGTCGGCCGAGCTACGAAGGGGTATAGTCAAGCTCACTCGGCGGCAGGGGCAGTTCATCATCGCCGGAGACCTGAACGCAAAGCATCAATCGTGGGGAAACACCGTCTCCAACCGGAACGGAGTCGTCTGGTCCAACGACGAACTAGAGGGCCACTACACCATCCTGAACCCTGACAGCCCTACCCGGTTGACTCGGTCCGGGGCCCATGCTACGCTCGACATCTACATCACGAACATGCACAATCACGTCTCCCAGCCGGTCGTCTTCCAAGAGCTTAGCTCGGACCACTATCCGGTGGTGGCGGAAGTGGGCTCCTCGATGAATCGGCACGAGCTAACAAGGCGGAACTACCATCGAGTGAACTGGCAGCGGTTCCAGCAATGCGTCGACAACACCGTCGATTACGAGGTGCGTCCGGAGACGCCGGAAAGTATCGACCGCCAGCTGTGCGCCATCGAAGAGGCAATCTCGGTGGCTAGAGAGCAGCATGTCCTGACGGCTCGGCAGGTAAGCAAATCCTTAAACATCGCTACACTCACCAAAGATTTGATTCGATTGCGGAATGTCACTCGCAGGCAGTTTCAGCGTACTGGACTGCCTGAGCTTAAGGCACGCTGCAATCGAATCACAAAAATTATCAAGGCCAGAATGGTGGACCTCAAAAATAACGACTTCTCGAATAAGATCCGCACTCTCCCAGATTATGCTAAGCCGTTCTGGAAAATGACCAAAATTCTAAAATCCAAGCCTCGGCCCATTCCACCTTTGATCCCACTAGACAATAATGGCTCTAAGGATCGCTTGATAACTCCTGCAGAGAAGGTCGCTGAAATAGGTCGTCACTTCGTCAGCTCACACAATCTTGGGCAGAACATCGTCAGTCCACACGAAGCAGCCGTCAACGAGCATGCTAACAACATCCATTTGATTCCCAACGACTTCTCGGAGGAGTTGGAGATCTCAGCTGACGAATTGACGGCCTATATCAAATCGTCGAAGAACATGAAGGCCCCAGGCTTCGACAGCATCCTGAATCTCGAGCTCAAACACATGAGTGCTCCGTTCTTTGAGCACCTCTCGCTGATCTTTAATCAGTGTCTCCGGCTTAGCTACTTCCCATCGTCCTGGAAGTCAGCGAAAGTCATCCCCATCCGGAAGCCTGGGAAGGATCCTTCCTCCCCAAAAGTTATCGACCCATCAGCCTTCTCTCAGGGTTATCCAAGCTATTCGAAAAAGCTATTCATCATCGGTTACTTGAGTCTGCCGAAAATCTCAACATCTTGCTCGAGGAACAGTTTGGTTTCCGACGCGGTCGGTCAACTGTACACCAACTGACCCGAGTTACCAACGTCCTCAGACGGAACAAGTTTGTCTCGAAAACATCCGCCATGGCCTTACTCGATGTCGAGAAGGCATTTGACAATGTATAGCATGATGGCCTGGTGTACAAACTACAACGCTACAATCTTCCCAGCTACCTGGTGAAAATCATCCACAAAAACCTGTCGGCAAGGACATTCCGGGTCTCAATCAGCGGAGCGAGTTCCAATGCGCACAACATCGTCGCAGGCGTCTCCCAGGGCAGTATCCTCGGGCCCCTGCTTTTCAATCTGTTCACCTCCGACATGCCAGAACCTCCAGAAGGTGGCATTCTGTCTCTGTTCGCAGATGACACATCCATCGTCTACAACGGTAGAGTGATCAGAGCGCTAGTGGCAAAACTCCACCCAAGCAACACCTCTTGTTTCTCAGTGAGTAACAACAACTGTGGTGTGACTTACTAAAGGTCTGACTTATGCACAACGCGTCGTATTTGGAACTCCTTTGTGACACAAAAAGCGCAAGAGGTGGAGCCTATTTGCAACATCTTGCGACTACAATGAAAATAAAAACACAAAAACCAACCGGGAATCGAACCATGGACCTTTAGATTTGCAACCTTCTACTGTAACCATCACACCATCAATTCTATTTAGAGATTCTGTTACAAGTGCACTACATAAACAACAAAGTCATTTGTAACTTCATTGTACCTTATACGGGACATGCAGGGGACTGTCAAAAATAAAATACTGCTCAGCCGAGCTCAAAGTGTTTTGCAACATATCAGAAACATTGTCGTAACAGTAATAAACCGAAGAGTTATTAATTCTGCAACTTATCTGTTTTGCTTCTGATATGAAACACATCGAATTTTAAACCACCCAATAAGTCAGATGGGTAGAATATTGCGACGCCACTTAAACGGAAATGAAACATTGTGTTTTTTTTCTGAAACTAGGAAGTGGCTTTAATGTGACTCGATGTATTGCCAGTGTCTTCAATGCAATTTATTAGGAACAAACACCTATTTGAAAGATGTTGCGCGTGCTGCTTGGGCAACGAGGCCTGGATGCCCTGACAGAGTACCTCACCAGCTGGAAGATCTGTATCAACGCGGCGAAGACCCAGGTCATCATTTTCCCCCACTCCAAATCCCCTAAACTTGTTCCGCCGGGGGACTGTAAAATCATCCTCAATGGCACGACTGTGGAATGGGCCAATGAGGCCGACTACCTTGGCTTGACCCTCGACAGCAAGCTTATTTTCAGGCAGCAGGTTGACAAAACGGTGACAAAGTGTAACGTCTTGTTGAAACTACTGTACCCTTTGATCAACCGCCGGTCGTCATTGTCCCTGAAAAATAAGCTTGCTGTCTACAAGCAAATCATCCTCCCTGTGATCGAATATGGCATGCCGGTCTGGGAGAGCTGCGCTAAAACCCACCACCTCAAACTTCAAAGGGTCCAAAACAAATTCCTGAGGATGATCCTCAACACCCCTCCCAGGACAAGAACATCCGAGGTCCACCGTCTGGCCGGAATAAAAACCTTTCATGAACGCTTTGGTGAGTGTAAAGAAAAATTTAGGGTCCATTGCTTGCATTCGGATCAGGCTCCAATTAGGGCGCTAGTTCCAATCTAGGTTATAAAATTTTTATTGTAAATATTAGTGTAAATAGTTAGTTAGGTTATCAAATTTTAAAATTAACTAATTTCCCTCAAGGTTAACATGTAAAAATTGAACACAAAACAATTACCCTTACAAAACAAACAAGAAAAACCAAATGAAGATGAAGGGCCAGGTGGCCAAACACTTAAACTGATACACTATTGTATGAACACAAAAAGAAAATGAAAATAAATTGAATTTAAGTGAAGTTTTTCCTTTCATTCTGACCGGGACAAGCGAAGCAACCGCATCATCGATTGAACAGCACTCACACCTTTTAGCAGGGAATGAAGTCTGCACCGACCGCTTTTTCGGCTCGATACCATGAAAGCCACATGTAAGTCCAAATCCAAGCCATTTTCGCGCGACATGAAAATCCATTCCGCGTCAAATCCGCGCGACCCAAAACAAAATTCTAAGCAAATACACAAGGGGCAAGTAACTCTAAACTTTGCGATAATATTACTCATTGTCTCGCAATAGTAGGTATTTCGTGATATTTCTAGTATCCACGATTTTCGTCAAACAATGAAACGGTTGCTAGTTCGGTTGTTATGGCGTTGGTTAGTTAGTTGATGAAACACAGTGCTCCCTCGTATAGGAAACACCTGATTTCTACCTTCTACAGATTCTACAAAACTTTCAAACCGCATTTTATGTTTCTAATACCATCAAACCAAAACGTGGGCCCCAAAAGTTGCTCAAAAAGTAATAGTAATAGAAATAGTTGCTCAGTGATTTTTCAAGAATTTAAAGAAGACTGAAATCATATGTTGTCTAAAACTAGGTGGACTGTATAGACTGGGTGGCGTTGTGTTCTATGTTTTCCCAACCAGGGTTCTTCGATCAATTTACCGTAGATACGACGTAGTTTTTCGCTAGTATTTGTTAGTATTTTTGGATACTGTCGAAAGTTTAGAGTTAGTCGCCCCTTGCAAATACACGTTAAATATCAATGTTAAATATTACGCTGAACATTACAACAATTTATTGAACGTCTTTTTTCGAGTTCGTTTTTATAATATTACTGATTTTAAGTATATGTTTTAACTTCAACGTTATACATGTTTGTACAAAATTGAAAATGGGATTAAGGAAAAAGCAGTTGATATAACAACTCATCTAGATGGTCCTTCTTGGAATTTCTGAAGAAGTCGCTCCAAAATTGTCTGCGGGTGTTTATCCGAGAACATCTGTGGAAATTTCTCCATTCTTGCAAAAGGTTCCCCGGAAATCTATGCGGAATTTCATTTTTTCATAAATTTTTGTGAATTCCTCAAAAACAACATGCAGAAACTGTATGTGGACACCCCTAATTAATTCCTACAGAAATCGCTTGGGAAATTCTAACAGAAATTGGTTGGTGACTTCCTGCTGAAAAACTTCCGAAAAATCTGTTGTTAAATTTTCAGGATTTTTCACAGAAATTCTTGTTTTCTTTCTCGGGAATCTCTGCAAAAGCTCTTCCGGGAAAACATTCAACTCAAAATCAACATCAAAAACAATATCGGCAGAAGCACTTAAAAGACGGGTGTTCATGACCTTCAACAGACATGTTTTGAATGCGCCATGCTTCAGAATGGTTTAAAAATGACAACAAGTGGCGCCCCTCTCCTCATAACATTTGTTTAATCAATGCTCAAGAGTGTAACCATGGAATTCAAACAGGGTTTGTTAATATCCGAAAATTGATGATAGTAAATAACTACAAACGTTAATTTTGTTCTCGAAAACATTTGCTAACGAGAATAAAGCCCATCTAGATAGACTGAAAAACCAAATTTTCAAATAAACGTCCCTAGATATAGAATTTCATTTGTTTAAATACTCCTAAAACTAAATCCGCACAAAGTTCTAAAATCGTTATGTAAATCCGCGCCGAATCCGCGAAAACCGCAAAATCCGCGAAAATCGCGAAATCCGCTTAGTCGTAACCTGGGTGCTGCGGATAGAGCCGCTTTTTTTGCGCTCAAGCGAGCAGAGGGATATTTTGAAATAACTCCCATAAACAAAATTATTTTGCAGTTACTTGGCTGTCAAACATTTCCCGCTCTTCGAATTTCTCTTTCCACGCTGCATGAGGGCGCACAAATGCGCTAGACTCTACATGACTTTACGATTGTTTTCATACATTCATGCTCCAATCAGCTGCTGAATCTCGTGAAATTTCGTAACGAGTGCTTTTTAGTTGCATTCCCACTAATTTTCCACTCGAAATATAATGTGAGAATATTTTTGTTACATAGAATACAAAACTCAAACAAAGTTTATTTTTATTTTTTCCCAAAATAATAACAATACTTCTCAATATTAGATCCGAAACGAACATAACCACAATCTTCAATGTTTGG